>NC_056729.1:1355151731-1355286731 GCF_019279795.1 Protopterus annectens | reverse complement strand
CCATCCACAAACTGTTTCTCCCATTTTTTGCACATGGGGTCGGGGTGTCACTTCCCCAGTGATAATCATCTAGACCCAAGTTTTACACCACTGGTTGGTTAACTGGGACCATACTGTAAAACATTTGGGGGGACCCATGCATGGGATAAAGCATTTAGGAGCTGTTTGTGTCTATTAGCAGCACAGGGAGTGGTCTTGGGTTAAGTTGTACTTGGATATGGACAGGGATGAGCTTTGTTTAAGTCTGTTCCACAGCAGTGGTATCCGATGTGAGATATAGCTGTTCCTCCAAACAATTCTGTTGATGTTGCAGAAGAGGTGTAGGTCCCTTGACCAAGTATTTCTGATGCCATTTGACTTGATGATGTGCAGTAGGTCCAACATTGCTATGTTGAAGGATGCCTTCCATACCAGACACAGGTCACCTCTTCTCAGTCTGTCGGATACTGAGTATGGTGACAGGTCCTTGAGGACATATTGTTTAGGCCTTGTATCCTTTTAGTATCTTATATTTGTGGGCATTCCATTTGTTGCATGTGTCTGGAGTAATGCATGTCAAAGGGGGCATTATACTCAATGACTGACCCAATGAGAGCTGGGAGACAATGACATTTCTAGATCTAGTTGCAATACCTTTGTTTATAAGCTGCACAATACAGAAAGACTTTCTTATGATAGTGGACATGTATTAGTTGAAATAAGGTCACTGCCAACATAAGTTCCCAAATCAAATTCAACTGGGTCATGTCTCAGTGAGATTAGAGAGAACAGAATGACATCTCTCTCACAGGCATAGATGTTAGCTTTCTGCTGAGATCATTATTTTATTACTTGCATTTGAACAATGGTTAAGTTAACTTAATTTTTATGACTGACAGAAATGAAAAGCATGTTGTTCAGCAAAGTAGAAAGTCCTATATTATCCAACGTCAGCGCTTCATTTACAGTTCATGTATCAACTGTGCCACCAGTAATGCCTGATAGGGTCGGCATTATAGGAAAATAGTAACCTGTCCTGGGCTGTTTTGAGACCTTATGTTGCAGGAGGACCACCTCTTCATTCCTGGAAGAACCATTATTTCCCAATAATGTCTTACCTAAAGGGTAGTATTGCATGTAGCAAACAGCCTGTGTGGGTGTTTTTTTTTTGAGGTTTTGATTGTGTAGTTTTGAAGTTTCAACATATATTTTATGTATCTATTGGTTTATTTATGTATTAGAAAATCTGACCTTTTCCTTGTTTATTTATAGTGGACTATTGCACTCGTTAATGATGATTAGCCCAACTGTGTGAATTCTAGCCAATATGTTATCTAAAGTCTATTCCACTGTTTATTTATTACTTCAGAAGTCTTCCACAACTACTACCCTAATCAATTGTAATCAAACATTGGGTTTCTTAACCTTCATAATAAGTCCGTATCTCTTATACAGTGACTCTATAAAACAAATGTACCGTGGTGTTTGCTGTCTGAATTCATGTGCTCACAACTACTTCAAATCGGATAGCAACACTTTTATTACTATATTTTATAGCTATTTTACTCAAATCTGTGGACCAATATCAGCCTCAACGTAAGTCTATACTGAACTCATTTAAATAAAATACATGTCCCTGTTGAAAACAAGGCTGCTATTTAAAATAAAGGTGTTTCTTGCGTGTGTGTGTGTGTGTGTGTGTGTGTGTGTGTGTGTGTGTGTGTGTGTGTGTGTGTGTGTGTGTGTTTGTGTGTGTCTGCCCGTGTGCTCGTGTGCTGGAGCATGTGTGTTTGCATCTTGTGTGGTGTGATAGCATATGAATTTTTATAGGAAAAATTTGAGAAAGCTAACACTGAAGTTTCATGCATGTTACAGTAAGACAGTGTTCGTTACTCACAGTAGCACTGCTTTTTAAAGATATCTGGAGGATTATAAAGCTGTTCCATGTGAATAGATCTGTGCTCTAGGAAGGCATGAAAGTTGCACAGGTGTGCAGGCATAAGATTAATTTGATCTTTCCATGCTTCTCTGTAATCAGTTGTTGCAGATGTCAAAATCCTCATAAAAAGTGATTTTTTTTTTTTTTTTTTACTTTATTAATTTTTTTTCAGGAAAAGTATTAGGAACTTTAAATAGTGATTAATAAAACTATACTGTTTAGATCTGTTTCCCCCAAAATTAGTGTAGCTGAACAGTTCAACCATTTGCCAGCCCTTAGCAAGTAAAAAAAAAGAAAGAAGGACGTGAGAAAAATTATAACAACTCAAAAACAAGTACTGGGCTTTAACTGCAGTAGCTGTTTTGTTACAAAAAGCGTTATTTGGAACTAATTGCAGAAATGTTTAACAAAACATTAGCTTTCTAATTACAACTTGTAAACTGAGTATCATTCTGTATTTTCACTTCCTCTTTAGTCATTTTCTTAGCCAGCTCTACACTTTTGCATGATTTTTTCTCTTGATTATTGTAATGGTTGCTGTAGCAACATAAAAAGGGCATTGATGCTAATCGGATGCTACTACCTCATATAATATTCTATTTATAGCCACTCTTGTCTTCTAGGGTTGCGGGCACAGCAGATGCCATTATTGTAGCTGTTGTCATGAGTAATGGCTTTCTTCAGACATGTACACAACCCTTTTGCCAATCTACTCAGTGCCTGCTTTTCCTGTGAATAAATACAAGCTGGCTGGATGTCCTGTCCCTCTGCTTCTTATAAAGCCTGCTGTTCCTCAACAGCAATGACATATGTGCTGTTTCCATGAAAAGAGTTGTTATTCCAAGATTCCAGAAGCTAAAAATCCCTGACAATCAAAGCTGACTGTTGACCCATCCTTGCTTATAACTTGTAGTTGTAATAAAATGCAGCTCAAAACAAAAGTAGCATTGTTTAGGCCTGGACACTTCCATTTTATGCTTTTTTTTCTCTTCTAACTTGCTGAAGACAGAGCTTTGCAAAAGTTATTATGGGCTGAACCAGTAAACATAGTGAATACATGTTTGAATCCCAATGTTACTACTTCCTTATACTTTGTGTGCTTAAGATTCGTTATAAATTTATCTTTCTGTGGTCTCTGCTTATTCCTAACTTTCATTTCAAATCTCTTTGTATGGTTTATTAATGCTGCCAAAAATTTAAAATAATAAAATGCTTTGAAAATCCCAGTGCATGAAAAATGCATTATAAGGTGCAGGAATTTTCCATGTGGTGCTACGCTACTAATGTGTGCAGGGCTATATAATAATTATAGGATTTAAAGAGTGTTTTCTTTGAAGGGCTATTTCTTATTTTGGTGTCATATAAAGGTAATACACCATAGCTT
The DNA here is from genome assembly GCF_019279795.1 of Protopterus annectens. NCBI lineage: Eukaryota > Metazoa > Chordata > Ceratodontiformes > Protopteridae > Protopterus > Protopterus annectens. Next base: position 1,355,283,429 of record NC_056729.1, on the reverse strand, counting down.
ATATTATCCAGGATTCTCAACGAATGGTTGAACAATTTTTTTATTGACATAACTGTGACTAGATCTAGAAAAGAACTGAATATGAAACCTGCTGCTGCATCTTTTGTTTACATACAGTGAGACTCTGAACAAGTCATACAGCGAGGGACAGGGTGTCACTTAAGCAGTTTTATATGATGTGTCATGGTTGCTTAACAAGGCTAAATGTATAAAACACAGAATAGTGTCATCACCCCTATTTTATTTGTTAACCAAGTAAGTGAAGTGATCTTTCACTGACCCTTTTCAGCCATAGCCTTGACCACAAGGCTATGAATCTCGTCTGTTACACAACATCTTAGCTGCTGCTGGTAAATTCCACCACACTTTTACACTGGTCCCAACAAAATTTGCAGAAAGAGTTATTATACCGTCTAAATCTATTTTAATTTCTATTTCATCAAATTTAAGAAAAATACTGTAATGGATTACTTGCATATTGTCGACAGAGAACTAGTTGAATGGGGAAAAAAATCTGGTACAGCTGAGCAAATGCACCAGCTTTTAAATGTTCTAGATCATTGTACAGTGGGGAGTGGGTCATTTTCACCGGTAGCATTGTTGCCTCACAGCAAGAGTTTCTCCTGTTCGATTCTCGGCTGGAGTGCGGGGAGTGCCTTCTGTGTGGAGTCTGCATGTCCTCCCTGCGGTTGGGTGGGCGTTCGAAAGACATGCATAAATGAGTGTGCCTTCGTTGAAGGTTGAATGTCGAGCTGGCACCTTGGCATTTGTCAAAAATCTACTGCCAATCATTAGCGGACCGGAGTTCCGCTGTGGCGACCCCTAAGGCAAAAAGCCGAAAAACAACAACAACAGCTGTTCAACCAACTGTGGTCGGTCAGTTGCATTTAATTTCTTGACTTTTTTGATGTACTAACATACATCCCCCTGCAACATAGCAGTAAGTGAAATTTTGTTCCCACAGTGCCTGCTTTTGCAATAATTACATCTTGCATCTTTATTAATATTGTCGCTATTTGCCTACTACATGTGATTTAGTAGCCCCGTGATAGACTAGCCTTGTGACAGAAGAATGCTCCATCAAGGTTTAGTTCCCTGTGTGTAGGTGGGCATATCTCAGTTTAGCTTGAAGGGAATGCTGGCCATAATCTGTGGAGCTCACTGGCTTGGTCCTTCATAACATAAGGCTTAAGGGCTCAAAACTGGTTACCAGTTGCTATCTAAGGGGAATGTGCTTATTCACCAAATATCTGTCATGGTTTTCTCAGGACAATTTGGTTTCCTAGAAACCTCCAAAATATATTGGTTGACTGGCAACACAAACTCTTCATATATATTTAATTGTGTGAATTTATAGTTAGTGTCAATTTGAGCTGCAAGGGAATGTTGTTCCCTATTCTGGTGACACATGAGGAGCATAAGGAGACAACTACATGAGCTGCAGGAGTTATGTGAAGGAGCATTTCATTTCCAGAGTGTTCAAGTTGATTTGGGGAATTTATCTAATGGTGGGTATTGGACTGGTTTATACATGAGTCTGTGTGTAGTGGTTAGTTGTAAGAAGGTTAGGTAGTGGGACATTCTAACCAGGATGGTATTTGCAGGGCAAGACAATGGTAAGTCTTGTAAGGCATGTTTGTTGCAAATTTGACAACTTTATTATAGCACTGCTCCAGGACGGTCAATTGGGAGGCTTGTAGATTAATCAATATTGGAACAGCATAGAGGAGTGTTGGAAGTAAAAAGGTTGAAGTTATGTTTGCATGATGATTTAGTTAGATAAGGTGGGATTTTTCAGAGCTTGCCTAATTTTTTGATGGATTTATTAACTCTTTCTTTTATGTAGTGTTCAAAATTTAGGTTGCCTCTCATGATCACATCTAGCAGTTTTGTATGGTATACATGTTCTATTTTTGTATTATTAGACAATGTTATAATGAAGTTATTTTTCTGGTTAGTGAGTTGTTTAGGGGTGAATAACTTTAGTTTTTTTTCTGTGGGGATTTAGGAAAATATGTAAGTTGGATAGCCATGTTTCATTTGATGTGAGGAATTCTTATGTTAAGTATTATAGTTTGTTCAAGTTTTTGGCAGTCCATATGAGACCGTAGTCATCTACATGTTGAACTAGGATGGCATGATTGCTGGCTCTATGGACATCATTCATGAATATATTAAAGAACATGGGTCCGAGAATGGATCCTTGGGGGATGCCAATTGAGATGGGAGGAAAGAAGGAAGGGAAAGTGTTACGTCATTTTACACCTTGAAACCTATTCGTGAGACAGCTAGTAAACCAGGAGATTGATAGAGAGTTGCATCCTAGTGAGATTAATTTTTGTAAGATTTTAACATGGGAGACAGTGTCAGAAGCTTTTGACATATCTAAGAATACAGCTGAAGTTCAGTTACCTGAATTTTGATTTTGGTTTATGGTTGTTATAAAGTTTAGAAGGGCTGTGGTGGTACTGTGATAATAGCAGAAGCTGTGCTGTGTGGGACATAGAAGGTTGCTGCTGCTGACATATTTTAGCAGTTGGGATTGTACACATTTTTCTAATATCTTATCAAGGAGGAACAGTATGATAATGGATCTATCAGTAGCCAATTCAGTGGAGGTGCCACCCATGAGCAATGAGATGATAAAGGATTTCTTCCAAATAAAGAGACATAGCATTATTCATTGGAGTGGTTGATTATGATGGATACTGACTATGCAAGAACATCTGCAGCTGCTTTGATATATTCGGCTGTTAGGTTGTCTGTATCTAAGTATGTATGTTTATGTTTAAGTAGTTATTTTCTGATTGTAGCTGTGGGCACTGATGTAGAAACATCAGTCTGAGGTTTTGTGGGTTATGGATATGGGTGCTGTTTGACCGCTAAGGTTGGCATTATTTAGGGACGTGACAGTATGAATAGGAAGAAGTTAAACTGACTAGTTATCCTGATTAAATTAGAGATATTGTTGATTGTGGGTTGGTGGCATAGCTTGGGTAAATAAGGTTGTTATTTATAGGGGACCAGAAAAGTTTAGGATTATTTTAATTAGATTTTTGTAAGTTAAAATGGAATGAATTATTGTCTTGTTTGATTTTGTGGTTTGTTTTGTTTCTTAGGACGAAATAAAACATTTATAGGTTTCTTTCAGTTTTATTAGATTTCCAGCTTTTCATCCTCTGTTCCTGCCTCTCATTAATTATTTAGTCTGGGTGGATAATAATAATAATAATAATATTAATAATAATAATAATAATAATAATAATAATAATAATATTAATAATAATCATACTACTACTACTACTAATAAATAATTTATTACATAGTTAATAATAAACAATAGTTAATAAATAAATAAATTAGGAAAGTCGTGCTAAACAGTTAGACTGCTTAGATCATTGGGATGGTATGCCATAGTTCTCACTTGACTGCTTTTAGGGCTGTGGTTAGTGTGTCTATGTTAAAGTTGGAAAGGTTTCTTGCATTATTATATCAGTTTGTTTCCTTATAACAAAAGTTGGTATGTGATTACTTACTGTGTTTGGGAGACATCCATTGGAACTGATTTCATTTGGAAACTTTGGTAGTATCCAGTCAACAGTAATGTAATGTGATGACCTTTTGTTATATCTTCTAGAGTCAGTGATATGTTCCTGATGCCAAATAGGCTTATGGTTTGGTCTGAGGTATTGTTATTTAACATTTGCCGGCCAATATTAAAATTTCCAAGTATGATGAATTCCTATTTTATTTTGAATGAGGCCCAGTAGAGTAATTCTTCAGCAAATGGGATGTTGTTTCATGGTGATATGTAGATACTGATGATACATATGTCTTTCTTGTTATATAGATTAAGTGAGGACATGAGTATTTCAGCATTACTGTTTTGAGAAGGTTTATTTTCATAAGGAAAGATTTCCTGGGTATTTTGAAATATTATAGCTACTCAACCCCCTTTTCTCTTTTTTTCTATCCATTCTAAGAATATTGTATCCTGGAGGAAGGATTCTGTCATCCTTTGTGTCCTATTTTAACCAAGTTTCTGTTACAACCACTGTTTCTGGGTTTTGTGTGTGTACCTATACATGAAATTCATGAACTTTATTCTGTAGGCTTTATTCTACGTATATTATTATATTTTGAACTCTGCAGTGCATTATGTCTAACTTTTCTCACATACCTGAAGAAGACTTTGTGGATGACCTTAGCAGTGGTGGCAATTCTCAATTAATAGTCCTTACTTTTGAAGGATCTGAATTGTTACTGAGTTCTTTGTTGATCTTTTTGAATTAATCTGGGAGGCAATTCTGATTTTAATGATGTCCTATTTACAGTTATTGGAAAGAATGAAACTAGTTATATGTTGAGACACTAGATGCCTGTGTCATTGTTAAATGAAAAGTAGTGTGCTATGAAAATGCTCACAAATATATTGGCTAAAGAGTTTCCCAGATTTGTTAACCACAATATGGTAAAGAACTATATTAAATTCACTACATCTTGCAACAGAGATCTGTGGTTATGGGCTTTTTCTGGTTTAGGAAGAAATCTTCAGATAGGGCGGTCACTGCTTTGTAAATTATGCAATAAATGAAGGTGTCAAATGATTTGACAGGAGGTGAATTGTGTGTTTATTTTTTTATCTGTTTTTCTTTTTTTTTTGAAGAAGAAGAATTTTTAACGTCAAGGAAGGAGTGACTCATGATTCTGTTTGAGACATTGTATATATTTCTTACATTAATCAGCTTATAAAATGCTAGAAATGCGTATAACAGTGGTAGTGTAGCAAAGAATAAAAAGAGTTTTTCAAAAGGAACAATAGTATAAATTAATGAATGTTTATGATAAATATATAACTAAGGAAAGACTGTATTACATAATTATAGGCTGTAAGATATTAATAAGATATATACTCCAATAACATATGTAATGGAGTAAGAAGTAAGGAAATTCACAGTGTTAGGCCTGCAGTCATAAATGATGTTTAATATGATGTGTTCTACAGTTTTCCTGATATATTGTTACATCTGCTGTGGTTTATAATGCAAATCTATGGTTTGTCAACCTCTGGTTGGGTGATGCTGACAATGTTGGGTAACTAAAAGTTCACAGGATTGGTATAATTGAAATTAGACTCAAATAAGAATGAAAGATGAGTTTTATGTTTTTCCAACTTTCTGGGCTTTCTGTAAGTTTGTTTGACCATGGAGTTAGTACATATATTTCAGGCTTTAGGGGCTGTCACTGGCTGAGAGCTTTGCCACCTGTGAAAAAATGTGTTTGTATGTTTTATGACCTTGGGAATGTAGATATACGTTCACTTTGCCTCATGTCATTTTAACAAGACATAATTATTTATATCAAATCCATTTAATTATACTGTGATTTTACATATGTTGTCTGTCAGAACAAGAGTATAGTGGAACCTGGGCCAAAGTCTATACAGGAGAAACTCCAGGAAGCTCTAAACAGATATCTTTTAAGAAAGAAAACTACAGTCGAACATGGAAGATCTAGAGAATTAAACCGTATAATATTAACTAAAAAGAAATAGAATGTACACACTGTGCCATTTTCCAGAATAAATTACAATGAACTTTGCATTTTTTCTTTGATGAAATGGTTGGATTTATAAATAATTAAATTAAATGGAGGTATTGATATGCATAAAACAACTAAGATGTCCCTTGATTGAGAAATAAATTCCATTGATACATTGACAAAGAAAGACTCGTAATTAACTTTACAATGCCTATTTTGACTTATTTAGGGACATGAAGAGCCTCTTCTGAGAAGAAACAAGTATGTGACAGAAATTAATCCTGAATGGGGCATTAGTCTTTTACATGACACACACATACACCTATAGGTTTCTAGGGAATTGCTAGTCTAGCTGACCTTGTGGGACATTTTAAGCACACCCAATTTCACCAAGGTAAGAATCAAACCCCATACCCTGTGTCTGTGAGGTAAACACCTTACCTATTATATGAAACTACAACTCCCCAACATTTATGAGTAATTTAGAAGAGCACCATTCCATCTGTAAGTATGCATTTGAGATAAGGAAGGAAACTGGATACCCACCAAAGGGTTGGGGCATAGGATTGACATACACACTCCAATGAAAAGGTACCGACTTGGAAATGTTGTTTATTGAAGCATAACCTGCCTTTGCTTCTGACCTCTTGTCTTTGAAATTATAGAGAGAAACACTGAAAATTAAATCATTTGATTAACAGGGAACAAAGCACTTAAGACTTCTAAAAATAAACAGAAGTGATTTTTTTTGCTAATGGTGTTGCTCAGTGGAAAAATCCACTTGTCAGGCCCCTGTCAGTGCGTATATCAAAGTACTGAAATTATGAATGCTGAACATTCCATCACACCTGCAGCAGAGCTTCCCTGGAATCAATAATCAGGAATGAGAGAAAGATTTCATGCTGGCATGCAATCTACATGGTAACAAATTATAAGTTACATGGTGTTTTTCAATTAGCAGACTTGAAAAGGCAATCCAGTTGAGTAGTTTATCTCTGTCTGGACGTAACTGCAGGAAAGAGGTGTGACACATCGTCTTATCTTATTTAAAAAAATGACTGAAAGGAAAATGGAGACAATAAGTATTTCATGGTATATCAGATAGAGGTTAAAGGTCATATGCATTACTGCCTTATAAATAATGCTTGTTTTGAACTCTTGTATTTTCTCAATGTTGCTGCCATTCACAAAAAGTACAAAGATGTTCCTACTGACCAAAGAAAATGAATGAAAGTGGTTAATAAAACAGTAATATTTGTCAAGGATGTTTTCCAGAGAGAATGTTTGAATTATTTTAGGCAAAGACCACCCTTTTCTAAATGTTATAGTACTCTTCCAAAAAATGTAGAAAACTATGTTTTTATCATCGGTCCATGTACATGTATTATCAAAAGTATAATCTGCATAAAGCACTCATGCAGAAAGGTGCAGTTTGTTAAAATAAATTTTATAGGGGAAATTAGTATTTCTGATAATTCTTAAACTTCTGAAACTAATCTGCTGGCGTTTTTCCTGCGTGACCAATGGAGTGGGTTCAAAGACTGGTCAAGGCCTTTATTTCAGTTTTATGTTGGTTATCAAGCTGTGTGATACAGACATATCATTGTATTCATATGCACTATAGTACTAGCATTTGCATCATAAAATTTAATGTTGACAGTGTGTTTGCTTTGGACCAAATGGTATAAGAAAAAAATCTTGCCTTTTTTAATGCCACATTGGCAAGGCAGTAGTCATTTTTCTTTCACTAGTCTTATTAGGAAAGTTGTATAAGGTTAGGCTGATCTCAAGACATAATCATTCATACTACGAGAAAATAAACTTTTTTTCTGCTCATGGTTTCTAGAAATACCACCCTCATTTTCTTATACACTTTTTTTTGCACTCTTTGCCCCACAACCCATTGGTCGATAATCAGCCACCTGCATGAATTGTCAACCCATTTGCTCTCCATCACTGTGGGAATGGTCAACCCGGAGGGACCATCAGGAGTGGTTTGAGGGTTTCTATTTTTTTTTTAGATTCCCCTAGTCCTAATGCATGTACCCCAACAAGGTGTAGGGGAATGGGGGTTCAATGGGATGATAGCAAAGGCCACCCTCACTTCCACAAAGGATGTTCTCTTTAGGCAACCCTGTCCCAGCCTCCGAAAAGGTCACAGCCCTGAGCTGCCCAATCTCCACCTAGAAGATATTCTTGGACTATTGTTCACCAAGTATATTAAAATAAAAGAAGAGTAGGAGGAAGCAGATAAACTTCTCATTATAGTCTCTCACTCTGGGCTCATATGTGGCCAATGGAGTTGATTCCCTGTTATCCACTTCTGTTGACTGCAAGTTCAGGGATATCCTAGATTTGGTGAGAAAGATGGTTCTTGACCTGTAGATCCCACTTTTCCATTAGAAGAAATCATACAGTAGGCTTTCTCCTTGCTCCATCTTTCTCCTTGGTAGTTTCCCCTCCAAAGACAAGATGGTGGCCTTTGGCATGGAGTTCCCTTTTTAAGGACAATGGGAAAAGTCTTCAAGCCATTCAAAGAATAAGAATTTATGTTCATACTAGGCTATCAGTCCACAGACTATTATAAACCCATACAATAACTAGAGGTCAGAATCAAAGTCTGTACTTTGTAGATGAGAGGTAGATACATTAATCATTATGCCAACCTGCTTTCCTGTCTGCTTTTGGATGAGAACTCTGTTGAATGACTCCATACTAGTGGCCATGGTCCTAACGAGATGACTCATGGCTAGAAATCCATTGATCCTTCATCCTGTCAAGGGTCCTGAATGATGGACCATTTAGGTAACATATTTATGCATACACCCCTTTTTCTCTCAATGCACAAAACTATTTTTCACACATGAACTGTTTTTAATGTGATTTTGCTGATGAAATGTCCTGCTTGTTGCAAAAGTTTCCACAATGCAATCTGTAAACAAAGTTGCAATTACAGGTTTCAATGATTTGTGTGACATCAAAGCTCGCTCTTTAACTGCAACACAGTACAATTAATGAGACAAAGAGGGCCACAGTGGCAGTCATTACAATTTGTAAGCATACCTCGCTCAACCATTGCAGTTTGTTGTGAACTTCAACATGACTATGCTCTCTTTGGTGGCATTGACCTGTTCAGTCCTAAGCTGAAAGAAAAGCTGGAGAAAAGTGAAAATCACCATAACACAGTCATGATGGTGATTATCAAGTTTTCTACTTCTCAGCAGGCATTTAATCAAACTCAGATGAGTGCCTAAAAGTTATGGTTTAAAAAAATCCAACACAAGGAATTCAACCATCTTTCTGACAGACATCAGGTTGAAAGTGATGGTTTCTAGACTGGCTTCAACCAGTGACACAGGGGTAATTATAAAAAAACAGGGGTTCCTCAGTTCTCCTTCTAGGTAATTATGCACCCCCCCAAAGAATTGCCAGACACTTCTACTCTAGAGGTGTCCTGCCACTTCCATCCATTTAAACATACCACCTATAAGGCCTGGAGAGATTTTATCAATCTATTTATCTCTATCTATCTAGCCTTTGTTGACCAGGTTAGTCATACTAGACTGGTAGCCCGTTTTCAAGTGAGACTTGAGGTGGTGTTTATATTGCTAGGGGAACTTTGGCCAGGCCATCGAGTGCTGTGGGATATTTTACATCCATTTGAGCTACCACCAATTTAGGCAGATGGAGCATCAGTTTAACGTCTCATCCCAAAGACAACAGACTTAAGAGTGCAGCACCCCCTTATGTTACAATGCAGTATCAGCAATCCATCTCCCTGTTGTGGGAATAGAACCCACAGTTTTCTGAACCAAAAGAGAGTATGTTACATTTTGCGCCACTGACACTGGAATATTAAGTAGTTAATTCTCCAGTTTAGTTTCTTTTTTCTTTTCTTTCTGTATATATGGATCCACTGTCTAATCTTGAAATACTGAAATCTCGAATTTCAGTATTTCGAGACCAGAATCCCGGAAGTTCAAAAACTCACATTATTAGAATGTTGAAAGTCACAATACTGACACTTTGGAATATCAAATTTTCAGTATGCAACATTTTTTTTATTTTAATTACCCTCCACCGCTTGCAGAACCAAATTGAGTTGATGTGTAACCGATATTCCCGTAGAATGTGTTCCTTCACTGAAAAGTGATATGCACCTCACACCGTCATACACATCGAATATATGCAGGAAGGTGTTCTCTTACATTTGCAGGACTCTCAGTATAGCCTTCAGGAAGTCAGTAGTAGTATAGGCTACTCTTTATTGTTTAGGATAGCCTGAAACTGGCTATATCTGTGAAGTACTCTTCTCCTCTTGGGCGGCGGCGGACATCCGCTAGCCATACGATTCCTGAGTTCATTCATCCTGTCTTGTTCTGTGGCTAATATTGTCATCAATGCAGAGAGATCCGTTGCCTTGGCACCCAACAAACATTTCAACCTTCAGTGCCACACCTCTACCGAGTTTTGAGTTTGTGGGAGAAATAAGTTATTCAACTTGTAGATATTCCAAAAGTCAATTGGAAACAAGGAAGGGAATCTGCAAAATGATGTAGTCTATGTGGTGAATTTTCTTATCCTACTCAGTACATACCAGTCTGCAAAGTATTTAACAAATTCTTTAGCCTCTGTAGGAAACGTGATCCTTAAGGACTGGAAAGCCGGTGATACTTCTTCTTCTGGAAGAAAAGCCAGAGCTATTAGACTCTTTACCGCTAACTGAAAGGACATGTTACTATTATATATGGAGGCTAAGCCCAATTGCTAAACTTTTGTACAGATATTTCTGCCAAAATGGAATAGACTGTCCTTAGATACCACTCATGTTAGATTTTAGGCTCTTAATTGTGGCTATTTCAAAATCACAGAGTACGTATTTTAATGATGTCTGTAAACCCTGTTCTGCCAACAGATGAAAGATACAGTGCCACATACAATTGTAAGCTTTTAGGGACTTCTTGGTCATCAAGCAATAGAGGAGAGGTACTAACTTACTGTACCCCCTGTATTTCATGAGACCATGAATGCTATACAATTGCCTGCATTTCAGCCCTTTATAAAAAAAGGTACCATCCATGAGCCAAATCGTGGCTCAACTGAGATCATATAAGTTATTAACTGTGATAAAAACAATCACGATGTGGTCACTGTTATCATCTACTACCCTTTTTTCTAAAAAACACCTGTTTTAATAGAGTAAGCTTGTATATTCAATGTTTGCAACTTAATATTTAGATTCCCTTTTACAGTACTCTCCTTTCTCCTCACTCTTCCCACCTGTGAAATTAAGGCTTTTCTACTTGGTAACTAGGCAGAATATCCACAGAGGTAGACACTAATGCATTTTCCAGTAGTAGACATGGTGTTTTCCGGGATACTGCAGCCCTGTGCTTCAATTCACTGCATACATTTTATTTCTCTATTTTTGACGGGTCACCAGCATGATTGTGTGAGTCCGACTATAATAGCTGCTCACTGGTAGGTACAGTTAAAACTGTAAGCCCACCTTTGCATTTCATGGGTGATTTCCATTTGCAACACCAGTATCTTTTCACATTCATGGTCTTTTATAGGTTCATAGGTTGGTACCAGGCTATCAGCCCTTGGGCCTATACAAGCCTAGCCATAACAATTCCCTGGCTATTTCTTCCCACACTATTTACTTCCCTGGACCCCTGTCTAGCAGGGCGACTGGCATGATCCCCGGGGTGAATTTCCTTTCTCCCATCCAATCGTCAAGGTTCCTTTTGAAGAGGGCCAAAGAGGCATTCTGCTTGACATGTATGGGCAATCTATTCCAGAGTCTGGGGAGTCTCTGCGTCAGGAACCTTTCCCTCCAGCATGTTTTGTTTATTGTGATGACAAGGTTTAGATCCCTGGAGTGTGTGGCTCTGAGGGATTGGGATTTCTTTAAGTGTAGCATGTCCAACAGCTCTGGGTTTGACATGGCCTTGTATGTTAAGCAGAGATCGCCTCTGAGTAGACGATATGCAACAGAGTATAGCTGGAGTTTTTTAAGGCGGTCAGCGTAGGGCATCTGCTTTAGGCCTGTGATTCTTTTAGTGAGGTATTTCTGCGTCCTTTCCAGTTGTTGCAGATGTCTTTAGAGGTACATACCAAACGGGGCATTGTATTCTGTAATGGGTCTAATGAGGGATGAGTACAGTGGGACAATGACCTCCTTTTTTATGGATGAAAATCCCTTAGTGATGAGGTGTGCCACATAGAAGGATTTCCTGACTATTGTGGCAAAGGTGAGACCACTGTCCACCTAGGTCCTTAAGTCTCTTATCACACTTTCGGTGTTTAGTGTACTGCCACCTATATGGTAATTCACAGATACATGTTTTTTTCCCAAAGGGGATAACTATACATTTCTTGGCATTGAGCTTGAGCCCATGGCTCTGGCACCAAGCATCTGTTTCTGTAAGGCCCTTTTGTAGAGTATCCACATCATTTGGGGATTCAATAATGGCTCCCAGTTTGCAGTCATCTGCGAAATTTGTTAGCCAGAGTCCCTTAGTGTTGGCCTGTACTTCAGAGAAGTAGATGCCAAACAAGAGCGGTCCCAGGACTGAACCCTGTGGTACTCCACTTGTCACTTGTCTGGAGCTGAATTTGGAGTCGGCTACTTTTACAGTGTGGGTTCTATCAGTAAGCCAGTTAGCAACCCATTGGGTGACGTAAGGATTAATGCCCAGCTTAGTAAGTTTATCTATGATTCCAGAGTGGGGGATGGTGTCAAAGGCCTTGGCAAGGTCTAGATAGGATGTGTGGACCACCTTACCCTTGTCCATGGCTCTGTAGACTGATTCGAAGAAGTCAATCAGGTTCAGGAGACAAGATCGGCCCTTCACGAACCCAAACTGGGTGGGGTCCAGTGTTTAAAGGTTGCCAATGTCTTTGTTTATAAGTTCCATGATAATACGGTCCATGGCCTTGCAGATAAGGCTTGTTAGACTGATGGGATGGTTGTTTCCGGGATCCAAGGTGGATCCTCCCTTGTGGAGTGGGATAACTGTAGCTCTGCACCACTCAGTGGGCACGAAACCTGAGGTGAGGCTATGATTAAACATGACACTTAGGTGAGGTGCCAGTTCATATTGTAGTTCATGTAGTACACAGCCCGGGATGTCATCTGGTCCCATGGATGCTATATTCTTAGCTTTGGAGAGTGCGTTTTTTACATGTGTGGTCATTATTACCGGAATTTGGCAATCTTCCGGTATTGAGATGGGCCATTTAGGGGGTGAGAGGGGGTGAAGTTGGCACTGAATTGATCTTCCAGGATACTGGCAATATCCTTGGGATCAGTATATTTAATGCCATTCTGTTTTCCAGATGGAATACATATCCTTTTATAATTAGTACTTTGTTTTGTTTTTGAGAAGTTGTTGTTTTGTACACGGTACCTTGACTTCCCAGTGGGGGAAACGTCACAGTAGCCATGTTAGTGTTTGTACTACATACACCCTCTTAAAGTGATACAGTGTATTTATCTGCCCTGCACGATATTCTGAGATTCAAGATAGTGAACTTTCAAAGTACTGGACTTTCAGGATTCTGGTCTGGAAATAATGAAATTTGAAATGTCAGTATTTTGAGATTAGAAATTGGACCTATATATATGTGTGTGTGTGTGTGTGTGTGTGTGTGTGTGTGTGTGTGTGTGTGTGTGTGTGTGTGTGTGTGTTGGTGCTTGCTCTTCTAGGGCACTCTAGATATTATGTGAAAAAAGAGGAGCTTCAGAGCATTACTGGAGCAGGAGAGGAGTTTGATTCGGTGGAAGTGTTTAGATGCAGATCTGCTTAGAGGCTGCAGCAACTCATTCTAATGGCTGAGGCAGATGCTAAGGGATAATTAAGATTTATGTAACACCTTGCTTGAGATGGTAATGCAAGATACTCTAGTGAGTGGGTTTAATGCTTTTGAGGCACACACACAACTTTCACCACCACCACCCAAAATCATGAGTCATATTCACTTGCTTAATCAGCAGTGTGTTTGAATCCTTACAAAATGAGAAATAAGTTATCTAGAATATGAAGAAAGGTTAAGACAGCTGAGTTTATTCTTGATATAGATGTTTGAGGGGGCACTTGATAATGGAATACAGACCTCAGAATGATTTTGTAATTTATCATTACTTTTCCATACTGAGTTTGAATACAAACACATTATCTTTACCTCAGAATAAGTATGTTAATCCGGCTATAAAGTCATATAGAACTGCAAGAGGGAAAATGGTTGTGCTTGAGGGTAACAGTGAATGGAATATTTAACTAACAGTTTGAAGCAAACATTGGACCTTCTGTTATTTAAAAAGGATTTAGTTACCTTTATGGGTAGGAAAGTGTACCAAATTTTCTAGGCAGGTAATATGATTTCTTAAATGAGATGTAGTTGATTATAGGTTCAAAGGTATGCAGTCTGAGAGACCGTTAAGGAGCCAAACCTATATTGCCAGCTGCTCCTAAGGGTCTATATTATATAATCAACCATTTAGTATGTCAGACATCTAAATGTAGACAGCGAAAGCTTAAAACCATGAATGGCAAATTCTGCAAATTTGTTTATAGGGAAAAAAATTTGCTTGGCTGTGGGACACTAAAACAAACTTTGAAAACCTAATTAAGTGGGGGCTTTGCCCCAACACCCCCCGATGTGGGGGGCCCCCACACAGCCCTAACTAAATATACCATCTCCAAGATCTCTCTATATTAATGAAAAGGACAAATTCCCGATAACAGCCAAGTACATTTTTTCCCTATGAAAAAATTTGTGGAAGTGGCCGTTCGCGGTTTTAAGCTTTTGCTGTTTACCTGTTGATGTTTAGGTGTTCGACAAGCTAAACCTTCACTTTTCTAATATAAACCCGCTCCTAAGCACTGTCTGGTTAAGAGACTTGCTCAGGATTGCATAACAGGCAAATGACTACTTGGGAGGGTGGCCTAATGGTTAAGGTGTTTGCCTTACAAACACAAGGTGTAGGGTTTGCGTCTCACAAGGGATAATTGACTAGGCTTAAAATGGTTTGCAAGGGCAGTTAGCTTAGTACTAATCTATGAACCTATGAAGGCTGAAAGAATACAAACCTGTACCACAGGGAGTAACTTGTTAGCCTAGAACATAATCCTCTGCAAGCTTTAGTCCTCTGTATTATTAATACTATTTAATCTTACTGTCTATAAAAAGGGAGCTTCGTATATAGCATTTGCCTGCTTAACTATTCCTAGGTATAAGGTACATGATGAATCTTGAGAAAGAATTTGTGCAGAATAATTCAGACAAAACCAGTTGACAAAATACCTTAGATGGTTAGGACATGAGGAGTGTACATTTGGAGAAAGATTTCAGTAACCAGGGGGGCACATAATTCCCCTTTTTCAAAAATAGTAATTTGCAAGTATCTTGCAGTTAGCTGCCACTGCTCAAGAAATAACTTAACATAGCAGAGAGCAACGTCTGTATATTATTAATTCCATTATGCTTTTACTAGATTTTGTTTCTGTATTTTTGAATGTTTTTGTGACTGACTCTATAGCAAAATATTGGCAGAGATGTAGAGGGTTACCAGTAATATTTAAGCAGCTGTTACACTGCCTAAAAATGCCAAGCACTAGCTAGCAAGCTGCCTAAGGCAGAGGATAGAAAAAGATGGGACTCCATGATGATAGAAATGCTGTTATGTAATGATTCCAGGGATGTAAATTAATGATTGGCAACTAAGTGGTAATCAATCTTTTTTGAGTAATGAATGTATGATAAGTGAGCAGCAGATTGTTTACAGAAGTATAGGGTCAACTAAATAGTGCAAAGGATAGCAATAGTTAAGTAGGTAGGTACATGTGGGCAGGTACAAAGAGAAACAAGTACCGAGGCAAGTGATGCAAGTTAACAGGGCTAGTATGGGGGACAAAGGAGGTTATCAAGTATTAGTTATAAAAAACTAGTAGTAATGAGATGACAGAAGGTACTTAAGGAACTAGTTAACAAGAAAAATGACAATGGGATAACTAAAAAACATAAGAAGCAGCAGGAGCATAGCTGTTTGTACATAAAATGTAGCAGGGATAATGGTCATGGAAGACCAGACAACAATGCTTCTGATTCATAGTTGGTAAAATATTGAAGGCACATAGGTCCCAAATAGAAAAGATACAAAGGTATAACCACTACTTAGGTAAATATATTCACACTCATGAAAAAAATAACCATCATAATTTTACCAGAAGCTTTCATTTCACAGTGGGATTATATGTGGTTCTCTGTATAAGCAGTTATCCCCAAATTCATGACAAAACAATCAGAAGATCTCAACGTTTCCCAGAAAGGATCCAAGGGTGATATACATATCTCTTTCTGGTCATCATTATGTCTGTGTACTGACACTCTTCTTCTGTTTCAGAGGGGAAAGTACATGGAATGACAACTGACAGTCAGTTTATAATACCAGTTCATTTATAGAGACAGAGTTTTGTGAAAGAAAGAAAAAAAATATTTAGAAAACATCTTGAAGAAAATCATGGCTCATTACTACACGTCAGTTTTTAAAGATGTGAGGAAAACTTTTATGTATCTATGCCAGGAGTTTCTTAAATGCATTAAATTCCTATTGCATGTAGTAAATTTTATTGAGTTTTTTCTTGTAATTTAAAATTGCATGCAGTGTTCCCATGATGATGGAGATTTTTTTTTAAAGTTGATCGTCCCTACAACACTCATCATCATTATCAGCAACAGCAGTAAAAACCACCTTTTCCTCATTTTCTCCACAGGGTTGGGGTGTGGCCTCAGTTGTCACCATCTCTCTTGATTCAATGTCACTGTCGTACCATCTTTGATAGTTATGGCAGATTGTTGCAGGTCTTCTCTCACATCATCCATTAACCTCTTTGCCAGACAGCATTGCATCCTCTTCCTTTCTTCCTGTCTGTCACAAATCTTCTTCAACAGATTGTCTTCTGCTTTTCCACACATAAGCCTCAACCACTGTAATCTATTCTCTTTAATATTTGCTGCAACTGGAACTACTTTGCCTTCTGTTCTTATGTCCTAATTTCTTCACTTGTCCCACAGTATGCATCCTACCACCTGTCTCAAGCACTTCATTTCCATCATCTCTAGCTTCCTCATCTGCTCTCACTTTACTGCCCAGATTTCTGTACCACAAAGTTATACTAGTCATACAAATGTTTTGTACACCTTACTTTTCAACTTCTTTGGCATTCTTTTGTCATACACAACCCCTGGCACTGTGTCAGTTGGCTGCACCTCCACTGATTCTTCCTTTGACCTCCTCATTCAGACTTCCATTTTCCTCAACCCCCCCTCCCCCAGAAAATGAAGCCGTTAACCTGTTCCACTAGTTTTTCTTCTATGTCAATTTTCAGTTTCTTCCGATATCCCGTATTTCCTACTGTTTCAATTGTCTTATCTGTACTCAGATTCTTCCCATGTGCCTTCAGTTTTGCATTCCATTCCTTATCATTTGCTGAAGATCTTATTTATTTATTGACATTTGATTACCAGGAAAGGTTGACTGGGTAGGAATCCATTTTCACCAGAGTTCTGAGGAGAAAGCTCCGAAGTATTACAAAACATTTTAAGAGCAATAGTTTTATAATCTTTAAAAATAATACAAAAAACAATAACTACAGTTTAAATAATTATACCAAATTAGGCATAATATGAAAACATTGGTTAAAATAGATATGATTTATATCACAATTATTTCATATTTAGAGAATTTTTTGCCAGTTTATAGAGAAATTAAGGTTAAATTAGAATAACACAAAGAGGAATTGCAATATGAAGTGAGAGGAAAGCAGGATTATAGATTTGTATTAGGCTAACTGCCCTTGTGGGCAGTTTTAAGCCTAGCCAATTACCACATGTGAGAATCAAACCCTGTGCCTTGTGTCTGCAAGGTAAACACCTTAAGCATTATGTCATCCTCCCACCCATGGTATATATATATAGAAAGAGAGCAAGGGGAGAGAAAATTATAGAAATAAGGAAATGAGTGAAGAAGGGAGAGTAAGGAGGTTTAAGGTATGAATAGGTATCTGTTCACATTTAGGGATATAGTTTATCTGGGTGTTGAGCAAAAACAGAGCCAACCTATGGCTAGGAAGTCTTTCAGAAAAAATTTGAAGGATGGGAGGGATGGTATTGACCTGATGGGTACAAGTAAGGAGTTTCAGGCCTTAACAACATGGTACAGATATAGACAATGCCCAGCAGATTTGGTAGGTTTGTGGGCAGCCAGGAGTTTTTGGTCATTGGATCATAATGATGACTGGGAACATAGTTGTGTAGAATGTTATTTAGTTCCAGATAAGCAGATGATTCTGGGTAATTTTATAGGTGGTAAGAAGCTGTGTATATGTTAGTTGATGGGGGTAGTTCTAACCAGTTTAGGGTTTGTAGTGCTATACAGTTGTGGGTTCTGAAAGGGGTATGTGCTGCAAATTTAGCAACTTTGTTATAGTATTATTCAAGTTTTGAATTTTGTGACGTCTAAAGGCTAATAAGGATGGGTGCACCATAAAGAAGTGAAGGGAGGAGGTAAGTAGTGGCAAGTGTAGTTTTAGTTGCATTTGTGAGAATGTTTTTGGCTATATAAAGCACCCCTAGTTTTTGATGAGTTTTTCTTATGCAGTTTTCTATATGTATATATGCAGGTCAAATTTAAGATTATCGTCCACTATCATCCCTAATAATTTGATATGAAAAGTGACTGCAATGGTTGTATCATCAAGAGAGAAAACTTTAAATCATGAGAGAGGGCCGGGGGGGGGGGGGGGCAGTAGCCATGCGTTAAGTGTTAACAAAATTTCAGTTGCTGTTAAATCTTCCCAAGTACATTTTTGGAGGTGTGCCATGTTGTCAGATTTGTAAATCAGCATGGAGTCATCTGTGCACTATATTAGGGAGGCCTGTTATGTGGATGTCTGGTTGGTGTTGCTGAGAATGTTAAAGAGGAAGGACCAAAGATAGAGCCTTGTGGTGCACTGATGTTGACTGGGAGGTAAGAAGAGAGCTTGGAGAGCCATTTTACTGACTGATACCTACTGTAGAGGTAGCTTTTAAACCATAGAAGGGTGGGTTGAGAGAGACCTAATGAGGATATCTGAAATAGAGGTTTGCTCTGACAAACTGTGTCAAAGACTTTAGACAAGTCTAGAAATAAGGAGGAAACTGTTTGCTTTTATCTGTAGCTTTATTTACAGTATCTTTATAGGTTACTAGTGCAGTGTCAGTACTATGGGAAGGACAGAAACCTTGTAATGGGAAAGGAATTCTTCCAGCAGGAGATAGTTTAGCAATTGGTTTTGAATACATTTTTCAAGTATTTTGGAAAGGGGAACAAAATTGGTATAGGTCTAAATAGATCTAAAAATAGTCTCTTCTTGTTTGGAGTATGCCTGTAATGCCACATCATCTGCATACAGCAGGTTTGCTGATCTGTCCCCTCCAACCTTTTTGCTAAAGCAGTCTATCATGAGTATGAACAGCAGTGGACTCAAAGCTGAACCCTGATACATACCCACTTCCACTGGGAACCCCTCTCTCAGTTCAAACTCTGTTCACACTTATGTCATTAGGTACATGCACATAGTCCACACTAATCCTACTAATGTTTCTTGGACTACAAATCATTGCAGGATTGCCCAAATCAGCTTTCTTGGCATCTTATCACATGCTTTCTCTAAGTCTAGGAATATCCAGCTGGAATCTTTTCTCATCTCAATTTTCTTCTCAGCTGTCACTCTCACAGCAAACACTGGGTTGCTTGTGCTGCATCCTGAACTGAATCTGAACTGCTAATCTTTCCTCTTAATTTCTACTGCTTTGCATATTTGTTTATCAGTTACACTCTCTAGGACTTTTCATAAAGTTTGACAGGTGTTTAATACCACTATACTGCTCACAATTGTGAATGCCCCTTTGGTTCTTGTAGACTGGCACTAGATTGCAAAGCTAGAGTACTTGCAGAGTCATACCTTAAATCTTGGTGGTGGTGTACACATATTCATAAAGGCTTCTCACATGTAAAGACCACTACTCTGACATAATGCATCACAGATGAGTCAGGTACAGGTGACAGTGGCAAATGCTGCATTCTAGGTTGTATCCTCATATACATCCACCACCTTGTTCCCAGACTACCAACACACATCCATATGTGGTATGACATAGTATGGTAGACCACCAGATAACCCTCGATTGGTGGACTGTACCTAGGCCTACATCAACTGTGCAATGTACCCATGTACAGACACAGCTGCATAATGTGTTAGTATTAATGGCAGCAGTTAATATTGTGTCATGTCACTTTAATAAGCTATAAAAGGGAAGTGATGTGTATTTTTTATGACTCTGATGAAGCCTGGGATGTACTGGTGAAAATGCTTAGTCATTTGGTTCATTTTTAAATAAAGCAGTGTTTCACTTTTCAGGGTTGTGGTGTGCCCTTCTTTTTATTTTCTGTGTTTGGTCATACCTTAGACCACTTGTAATGGAAGACCATGGGATATATGCAATGACCCCTTAAGGACATACAGGGTATCAGATACATGGCTGCTGAATGCCCACGTCTTTTTATGTTTTAAGCCTTTATGGGTATATTCAGTGGCCAATAAAGTCAAACCCAACTAGCTGTAGACATGTATGTTTCAGCAATTTTAGTGACCGCAACTTAATGTTTATGGACATCAGGCTTATTTGTAAGCTCTGCATTTCTAAAGTTTAGCCAAACAATCCACTTATGCTCTACTGATGATGTCGCTAAAAAGGTCAAAACATGCATGTCAACAGTTAGTGGGGTTTGGCATTATTGGTCTGAATATACCCCAGTATAGGTGGTTTAAGGTATGACACAGTGCAAACTCTAGCTTGGCCATGTTTTTCTTGCATTTTTTACTGAATGATTTGTCTGTTTGACCTTTTTACCCTTTGATTTTGATTTCTAACAATGGGAGTTAGAACGTGGATGATGGTAGCCCTCGTCTGATATGAATAAAAGATAAAGATGACCTATGGTCATTTGGCTTAACCTATTGCAGTGGAGGATAATATGTAGAGCAGAGCACTGAAGTTCATATCAAAACATAAGTTAGCACAGGATGGTAAATTTATGGGAACATAACAAGCTTCTCTCTCTGTATTCCTGGGTTTGAGCCCCTAATTCTCCATTTCCAGTCTGTGTGGATCTGAGCAAGTCAGTTGATCAGAGTGTATTCATATCACATAGAGGCCAAGACAGATGTCCATCATGTCTGCCAACTTGAATTCAAAGCATCTAATGTCAAAATATTGTTAAGTTTAAATTAAGTTACATCTTGACTATGCCTTACAAATCTACAAGGAATTTCATGACTGCAGTATCATCTCAGTGAAACATGGATTAATAAATATATATGTGTGCGTATGTGTGTGTGTCTGTGTGTGTGTGTGTGTGTGTGTGTGTGTGTGTGTGTGTGTGTGTGTGTGTGTGTGTGTGTGTGTGTGTGTGTGTGTGTATCTATGTTATTTGATTGAATGCTCATTTGATTGAAACCCAGCTGGTTGAACCCATTTGATGAAAAACTTCTCCACAATACATATAATACCATATAAAATGCTTTTGTAGAGGAGCAAGCACCCAATGCACCCCCATGTGGATGTCTTTGCAACTTACCCCCCTATATAAGCTCACTCCATAGTTACACAACCAAGGAGAAAAGAAGAAAAAAAATACCACACACAATAAAT
Organism: Protopterus annectens; assembly: GCF_019279795.1. NCBI lineage: Eukaryota > Metazoa > Chordata > Ceratodontiformes > Protopteridae > Protopterus > Protopterus annectens. Next base: position 1,355,262,126 of record NC_056729.1, on the reverse strand, counting down.
CAGTGCTGGAGCACAAACATAAAAATCCACACCTCCAGAGGTGCAGTTTGATGCTGACCATTATAATCCACACAAACTCTGCTAGACACATTTCTCTAATAACACCAATGTGACAGGGTTTTGAGTCAGTCCATGAATGATATGTTGTTTAGACCCCCTGTTTATTTTTAGTAACATATCTCTGTAGTCTTTCCAGTTGTTACATGTGTGCCTGGACAGATACATGCCAAAAGGGGCATTATACTCAATGATTGGTCTAATGAGACTTTTATTAATCAGTGCTGAAATCTATCCTTTGTGCTCATTGTATTCGGCTTTTAGATCATTATTTTAAGTTGCCTTGGGACAACCTTGAGGGTATCACTTTCTAACAGACTTAAACATAGTAAACATATAAACTAAAAAAATGTAGCTCATCCAGCAGAATGCTGTTCCTTTGAGAGAGAAAACAGCTGTAGGAAATACAAGTGCATTACTGAATATTTAGAGAAACTTTATCTTTACCACAAAATATATCTATTTATTCTCAGGTTTGAAAAAAAATGATTAATATAAAGTGTTTTAAAAAGATAAAATGATGAAAATAGATAAATAAACAAGATAAGAAAGTTTTGTATGTGTTTATGTGTTTATGTTATACAGGTTTTATTGTTTTAATGAAAGTTTTAAAATGGCATTAGATAATTAACTGGTTAATTGATTTTTTCCAGGGATTGGATGAATTGAGTATAAAATGCAATTTTTTTTATTGGGATTTATTCTGATGAAGTCTTTCTTGGACAAAAGCTGAAATAAACGTTTTGTACACTAATTTCTCTGTCTCTGGAAGTGCTACTTTGGTGTTTTTTTATTTTATTGTAGTAACACTTGTCTATATTTCTTTTAAGAGCTGTGCTGGATTAATGAGCTTCACTACTTTTGATGTTTCTACTCTTTCTATGAATTAATTCATTCTAGTAGGAAAGAACTAGAAATTCAGTCTACGGCCCGTTCGTTACGTGCTTAGCTAATAAAATGAAGTTATGAGAGCAGGTCATTTGCCAGTAGAGCAAATAATTTCATACAGAGTGTTTCAAAGTGTATTTAATTAATCAACTAATATATCAAATTCTTTCAATTTTTTTGATTTCCCACTTAATCCAGTTCAAGGTCACAGGGAAGCCTGAACCTGTCCTTGCACTCAGTAGGCAATAAGCATACAAAGTAATCCTGGATAAGATCCTAGTCTTTCAGAGGACACACACACACACACACACACACACACACACACACACACACACACACACACACACACACACACACACACACACCACACCACACATCACCACACACACACACACACACACACACACACACACACACACACACACACACACACACACACACACACACACACACACACACACACACACACACACACACACACACACACACACACACATCACGGAAACTGAAGCCCAAATTGCAGGATCACCAGCTCACCTATAGCTTGGTTTTAGGATATGGGTGGGAACCAGGGCACCCTTTGCAGCCCATGTCCTCTGTGGAAACAGGAAGGAGATGTAACCTTTGCAGAGAAGACATTCTGACTTAGCACCAAACTGGAGAAGCAAGCAAGCAAGCAATGTTTATCAGCAATCCCAGCTGCTGTATCACTGTATCAAGCATTAGAATAGATACTCCATTTTTTTGCTTTCTTACAATGTGTTTATAAGAAGTTCTTCTGACTATACAAGTAACTTTATATAGGGTGATTGAAGGAAATATGAAGTGTATTAAGTTGCATGCAGATGTAAGATGCAGATGTAAGAGTTAAGCCTGTAAAGTAGTTATAGACATCCAAGCTGATTTATGGAGACATAGTGGAGGCAGCATATGAAGAAACTGTCTTCTTTTATGGAAGAAAGTTAAAATTCAGACAGGATAGTTTTGACAAGTTAACAAAGAACTGAAATGCGAATACGTTTTGAATGTGTTGAGCAATCATCAGTTTCAGTTCTGTCTCAGTTGTTGGGTTTTTAGATCTATCCTACACCCCTGTTTTCTCTTTGCAGTAATGGGATGACTGTGTTGATTGAGTTAAAACTAACTTTTGATGTACTGTAACTACATATGGGGAATACCATAATTTAAGTTCACTTTGGAAGTAACCCAGAGTTTTTGCTTTATTTGTCAAAATATTGTATGACAAAATATTTTGAATCTGAGAGAATTCTGTTTTTTCCTCACTTAATGTTGCAGTTCTTATTTGTATTAGACTAACTTATCTTTAATTTCTCTAAAATTTCTCTAAATATTAAATTATTGTCATATACATTGTATTGATTCTTAACCGATGTTTTTATATTATGTCTAATTTGTTATAATTATTTAAATGCAGATGTTTTGGTTTATTTTTTAAGATTGTAAAATTATTATTCTTAAAAATGTTTTATAATAATCTGGTGCTTTTCTCCCCTGGCCATCCACTAAAAATGGGTTTCTACCAATATGGACTTTCCTGGTAATCAAATGTGAATAAATACATTACTAAATAATTTAATGTCTGTACTTTGTGTAAAAGGTGTTGCTACTGGAATAAATTGTAAGTATTCATAGGTTCATAGGTAGGTACAAGGCTATCGGCCATGGGGCATATATAAGCCTAGCCAAAAATGTTCCCTGGCTTTCGCCACCCCTGTCTAGCAGAGCAACAGAAGTGATCCCTGGGGTGAATTTCGTATTTCCCATCCAATTGTCGAGATTTTTCTTAAAGAGAGCTAATGAGGAACTTTGCTTGACATGAATGGCTAGTCTGCTCCTGAGAGCTCCTCCATGTCTCTTTTCATGTAGTCCAGGGAGGTACGTCTCAGGTCATTCACACCAACATGGACAATGACAGAGTCATATTTGTACTTGTTGTGGAGTGACCTGAGTGCTTGCATCATGTGGTGGATCCTGGCACCTGACAGGCAGCTGACAGTAACTTTTTCCTTGTTTAGCCTGGGGAGTGGGACATCAGTGTGCCTGACTACAGAGTCCCCTGTGATTATTGTGTTGGGTACGTTGTTTTGCCTTATAGGCTGCGGTTGAGTGGCACACTGATTTTCTGGGCTATTTGTCATTTGGGTAGTGTTGGGGGGTGGTGGTTGCTTTCATTTCAGCTTTGGAGGTCTCTGTTGTTTGAACAGATTTTTATTGAGAGCCTCCATGAATGTAGGTGCGTGTTTTGTGTTACTATGTGTGGGTTTAGGTGGTGTAGGTTTTGATGGATTATGTGTTGAGTGTCGTGTGGTGCAGGTGTTTACCTTCTCCTCTTGACTGTCTAGTACAGTCTTGGCTGGAGAGAGCTTGGCTTCCAGTTTGGCTATATAAGTGCATCTCTCACAGGTCGTAGTGTTGGGTGGTAGGAGGAGAGGGTTGCCAGTGTATATGAGGCAATTGCTACATATTCCCAAGATGCCTAGATTCATCAGGTGGACAGGGGAAAATACTGGGAGCTGACCCTTAGACGTGCCTGGATAGGTGCTTATTAATTTAAGTACTAAAAACTGTTTTTCTCCTAACAAGTGAGGAAAGTTGAGTGCTGCAGTAATTTGTAGATTATTTAGTGCTCGCAATGAGTTTTGAACAAGTGCTGAGCACAAGGAAACCGTTTTGAGTGCTAAAACTAGAAAACTGGCTAGCTCTAAGGGGAAAATTAGAAGAGCAGACTTTCTGGCACCGGGAATAGTTTAACCCTAGTTAAATGGCACTGCCAGATGTGCAACACTTCGCAAACATGGGTTTTTAAACAGAAAGATGAAAGGGATAGAAATAGCCCAAAATGGCCAATAAAACTACAGATTCTGAGCTGAAACCACTCCTCCAGTGACAGGGTGCTCAAAGGTCACCACTCTCCCTGATGAACAGAGAAGCTTCCTTCTATCTTAGTAAGGTCTGGGCAACACAGAAACTACAAAACAGCACAGAATTTAGCAAAATCTGAAAACCGGACTCTACTGGTTATAGAAAGGTGGGAAACGAGTTGAGAGATAGGATTTTTTTGTTAGTTTTTTTCAAAAATTAAAACAGATACAGTAAAACAAACACTTTTAAAGCAGAAAAATGGCTACCTCACTTGAGTATATAGCCCTCAACAGATGAAAAAAACTTAAAAATGATCTGTTAAAGTGCAAACAGTATTAGAATTCAAAAAACAGTTCAAGTAGGTTGCAACGTTAATAAAAATCCTCGGAATAGTGCGACTAGCAAAAATAAGCAATAAAAAGCAAAACAGAGGTACTTAATCTACTCAAAGTCTCCCTTTTCTGTCTCTGCTGTTGTAGAACTCTGCAGGACACCCAGGCAGGATCTTGCTGAGGTATTACAAGAGCAAAAAACCTGGTAATACAAGCGCAAAAACATTTCAATACTGCTCAGAGTCTGCAATGCTAGCTTTTTCCAACCACATAACTAAAATGTGACATTTATATAACTTGTCATTCTAAAGCCCATTCAAGTATTTAGCAATGAACTTCTGGAAATGTCAGTTCTTGTGTATCACATTGCCCTTAAGGCCTAAAAATCACTGTGTTTGATGCTTTTAATGCAAGTGTTATTTCTGTAAACCCATGTTGACTAATATTAAGACAACCTTTGCATTCTGCACCAGTACTCAATAATGCTAGATTGTAAGACTGCATATTCTCTGGGATGGAATATTATAAAAATAGGTTGTTTTGTCATTTTTGTCTTTATATATTGACACACCAGATTTTTTCTCATTTCTGTAAAGTTTTTGAATTTAAAGAACTGCTTAAATAGGATTGTGAAAGACCAGATGAATCCATCACTAGAGGGCTGCCACAACATGTAATTGTTGGTAAACAATTAAAAAAAAGAATTTACATTATTTTGCATCCATCCATTTTTTCTTTAAGGGCACACTCTCTGTGCATATGTCATGCATCCTTTATGCAGTGCATGCACAACACTTTAAACACACAGAGAACTTGGGGCTCTTACTACAGCAATACACATTAAAATGAAGCTTTCTTTTAGGAACAAACATGTACTGAAACTGCTGCCAAACACATAGAGAGTTGTCTCTACATACTGCTTTTCCCTTGGGGACAAGCTGTGAGCAATGTGTGTGTAATGCCATAGTTAGGGATTGCAGGTTAGTTAATTAGTTTGCTTAGGCTTAAACCCTGTACTTGGTTGTTGCAGACAGGACCCTTAATCCTCTACACCAACTAGCAACTAAATTAGTCATCACAGTTTATTCGTTCACACAGTTTGTTTCACTGCTTAAGAGGAAAAAATCTTCAAAACTACAGGGGTACATTTTTAAAGAATGTGAATGTGAGTTTCAGTGTATTTTCAAGGAATGTGAGTTTCAAGGGAAGATAAGTTTCCTGTTGTTCATGTTGTCTGTTTTCAATGTGCAATTGTTTTGTTTAGCAAATGTTCCTCAGTGTTTGTGCTATAAACTTTCAAAGCAGTGTTAGTATGCCCCATCTGTCAGTGTTAATTTTAGGTGCTGTAAGATCTTTTACATCCACCTGAGCTATCAAAGGGAGTAGAGGGAACTTCCCCAATGCCATGGTCAAATTTCTCCTTGTAGTATAAATACCACCAGGGTCTCCCATGAAAAGACATTACCAGCCTACTGGAACTAACCTGATCAACAATGGATACTTAAATTAAAAGTTTTAAATTTAATCCATATCTTTGCCTTCATTTCAAAAATAAAAAAAGAAAATAGCGTGCATGCTAACAGATCTGAGCAGTGTTTATAGGAACTGGGGGACAAAGAATGGGATACCAGAATGGTTGTGGGGAGGGGACTGGTCCATTCTTCTGCCTGCAGGCTCATGTGACCATGATCTGGCTCTGTGAAGGGGTGTTTTCAGATAAGATTTCAACCTTCTAAATGATTTGCTAGTGACTTTTGTGTGCTTTAAGTGACTTCTTTACTTTTAACCTATAATATTTTGATACAGTAGAGGTAGTTGTTATAATGGGTAGAACTTTAATGTCATCCTGTACTTTAATACCCAATGACTCTGAATTTTCAGGCTGCTATACCTGGATTGTGAACAAGTACTGTGTACATTCAACAATATAAAAAAATAGTAGAGCCCTCCTCATTAGCCTGATACCCATAACCAAAGAATACATTTCTTCTTAGTTTATTTTCTTTTTTCTGTCTCAGCAGACTTCCTAATATTTAATTACCACTTTGGATGTGTTGATTATTGTTGTACTGTTTTACTCATTTTGCCTGTGTTATGCTGATTTATGGAGGTATAACTGCATGCAGCATGATACACTGTCCAGATTGATGGAATACTAAAGTAGATGCACTAAGCAAAAAAAATGTCATTTTGGGTGAGTGATAAACCAAAAAAATAACACGACAGAATGAAGCAAATGCAAGTTATTTTGAAAATAACAGAACTGATAACAGAAGTGGAGTCAGCAGGAATGACAGGGGTGTAAGATTGTGTTAATTAGACTATTGCCTGGCTTCACAGCACAGAGGGATGGAGCACTCGCTGTAACCCAGTTGATCGGGGTTCATTTAGTGGTCGTGGTACAAGAGGAGCTAAGCAGGGAGGGAGAGGACTGAAGGTTTATGGTCTGCTCGCCTCTCTTAGGAGGTGAGGAGGGCAGCAATGTTTGAGGAGTACATGGAGAAGTGAGATTTCTCTGGTGGAGATTTGACAAACCACTTCCCTTTCTTGATAAGAGTTGCCAGGGCTGCACGCTGGCAATGCTTCTTGCTAAACTGAAGAGTGACCAGTGTGACTGCCCATTGCACATGCCCCTTTGGCTTCAGAATCTTGGTACCTGAGTGGGAAACATAAAGCTAGAGAGAGAGCAAGAAAGAGAAAATCCTCAAACCATCCCATTGGCTGTCTAAAGATTAAACTACTGGTGGATGAGATTTGATTCGCCCAAGGCTGAAGATGCTCAAGATCATATTGCTGAATGCTACTTTCCATAGAAAATCTCTGTTGGTGAGATTTCCCAAGTGTTTTTGTGGAGTTGCTCCCTTCTTCAGGTTGGTGCGACCATGGAGTCAGTATGTATAAGTTCAGAGGGTGTGGGGGTGTACAGGTGCTGCCCCCCCCTGCAAAAAACACTTACATTTTGGATTTCAGTAATTTGTTCTTCAATGATTAGAGTTTGGGGATTCATCAGGGTTCAATGTTCATTGACTCAACAGTGGACATACTCTTTGTATGATGTTCTTTCCCAATTGGCCAGGATTGGGCTTAGGGCAAACAGGCACTGGGGTCAAAGAGTGTAAAACTGTTTATTAGAATGTAGCTAGGAAAAGAAGCAGTTTGTAAATGTTTCTATTATAAATCAGCAACAAAGAAATTATTTAAGCTTCAACCAAATGAAACAAACCAGTGGAACTTCAAAAGAGTGAAATAAAGAATAAAAAGTATTTCTGAATGAAAAAAAAAAAAAAAGAATCTACAAGCACTAATTTCTTATGTAAATCAGTGATTCAAGAGCCCTATACAGGGGGCTGTGCTGTTCTCACAGATGTTGGATAGTATTCACTTCCTAGTGCTTAGGTAAATAAAATTTGATGAAAAATGTCACCTTTGTGCCCTTTTGGTACAACATTTGGAAGATTCACTTGTGTAAGACTACAGTTTAGTACAGCTGATTCACCTAACATTTTTCAAATAAATGATGTTTTCAGGCAACCAACAGAAGTAGTTATTTTAATGAGGAATTATTTTGTGGTGACACAAAACGAGTACATTGACCATTCAGGGCAATCTTGTAAAAGAACAATAAAGAAACTTGTTGATTTGATTAAAGTTTGGATCTGGCTTGCAATAAATACAATAACTAGTTGTCATATTAATGAATTCAATGCTGAATCCAGATCAAAATAAAATCAAAGCTATCTAAAAATACTTTTGCCTAACTGTAAAAATGAAACCTAATGATTTTTGTGTAACGTTACTTATTTATGTATGTTTATTCACAACATGTCTGACTTACTGCTGCATTAGAAGAGTCACAGTGATATGTTATGGCACTGGCAGCAAAAACATACTGGTGCAGTTTATGTCATTTTACAGAAGCTGATGAAAGGTGCTGTGTTGAAGTGTCATGATGTGTGAAAATCATTATTTCTGTAGATGCTTCAGAGCCTTGATTGTGCAAACAAACATAGACACACTGAAGCAGATTCTTTAAGCAGATGTGATGTGAGAAAGCAGTTGTATTATCAACAGATGGTTCAGAAATTTGATTGAGTACAGTATTATTACAAAATGATATACTAGTGGCATAGAATTTAAAAGCTGTTATATAAAATAAGAAAATGGAAAACATTTGTATTTAGTTTCGAGACATTTTATCAGCATTTGTCTGTGAAACGCAGGTCCTAGATGTGACTCACCACAAACCACATAAGACCATAATGAGAAAAAAAATTATTGCTTTCAGTTAGCATTCAAAGGTTTTCATTATATCTGCAGAAATATCACACTGATGTTAAACACAAACAAGAAAAACAAGTGCAAATTGCAGATACATGTTTTTCAATCATGGCTTCAAACTAGAATTTATTTGTTTATCTTTTGTTGAGCAGAGTAGTCCCACTAGGTTAGTGGCCTCTTTCAGTGGAAACCCAAGGTGTTATTTACACTACTTGAAGGAAATTTGCCCCAGGCATTAGGGAACTTCCCCTACTCTTTTTGCTATATGGGGACTCTTTTTATGGTGGAACTTTCTGTCTTCCTGACTGGCATGTAGGTGGCTTGGAGAAGCAGGAAGGCAGTTTGAAAAAACATGGAGGTAGAAGGAGAGCATGATAAGGTGTTTTTGGATTATGGTGCTGGTGATGTTATTCAAACTGCGGATGTGCTAGAAGTGTCGAAGAAGGAATCAGAGGTGAAGTAGTAGGTGAGCAATGAACATAATGGGTTGGAGATGGAGGAAAAGGTGAGTGAGTCTTTTCAAAGGAAGGATAAGGTGCTGGATGTCAATACAGAAGAACTGTTTCAGAAAAATTGTTGTTGTTACAACTCTCCAGTCGAGAGGGTTGCAGGATAATATATTATTGGATATGGTAGAGGAGAGTGAGCCAGAGAGTGGAAAGGACATCTCATGGGGATAAATGATGGATAGGATACAGAAGGATAAAGGGCAACAGTATGAAGTATGTGGATAAAGTGAAAGAAGGGATGCATGACAAGAGAGAAAAGAAAGAGAGGAGTTTCAAAAGAAAAAGATCATTTAAGGTTCGAATTGAAAAGAAGAAAGATACTGAAATGGACAGATATAAGGCATGGGATGAAGGAATTAAGATGCTCCAGGTTAAAGCAAATGAGGTAAGAGATTTTATTCACATTAATAAAGAGACTTTTTGTGACATTATTCGAGACTGGGTAGATAATGGAAAAGTTTATAGAGGAGTATGAAAAAAAGAAAAACTTTTCTCCACGGAACTTATATGTACTTGGGCCTTCTTTTAGGGAAGCTAAGAAAAAAATAACATTCAATTTAGAACTGAAGTTGACAAAGAGACTTTAAAAAAGTATTTATTAAATCTATATAATGATGTAATGAATATATCAAAAGTATATGATAACAGAGGTTTATGGACTGGGGCATGGAATTTGAATATGATATTGAAACTGGAAGACAAATGTATTGTGCATATTCCAAGTGGTATTAATGTTGAAGGAGACAGAGGCTTGGTTAGATATTGGGGACAGCCAAAAATGTGTTTTTTGTGTGGAAAAACAGATCACTTAAATAAACAAATATGAAAACAGTTGTTTTACTTGCAGGGGCTTAGGCCATGATGCAAAAAAATGTGAATCTAAATATTATAAATGTTAAAAAAATGGGACATCTGGGGGGTGTGAAAGAGAATATAAAGTAGTTTTGGACATAACAGAGCAAGCAACAAAACAAGGTAAAAAGGATAAAGTCATAGAAAAGGAACTAGAAAAAAGGGAAATTATAGTAGTATTACCAATATAGAGCAAATAATACCAAAAAAAAAAAGTGGAAAAAAGATTTAAATATAGAAAATATTGACGAAGAAGAGTGAGGTTTAAGTGAAAATGATGATGTTAAATGGAATATAGTTAAACAAAAAATAAATTTAATTGAAAAAAGAGTGAGAGAAAGGAAAAGAAAAAGTATAAAAGACGTAAAAAAGAAAAAAAAAAAAAAAGAATGGGAAAGGATGACTATATACCACCATTTAAAGTAGAGTTATGTGTAAAGTCTTATTATTAAATGTAAATAGTTTTAAGAAGTTGGAAAAAAGTATAGGGATTTTGGAGTGGTATAAGACAGTGATGTTATTGGGTCTGTATTATATCCTCGAAAAGTCAGTTCAACGAATGGCATTTTAAATTGAACTGCCATTTAGCAAACTTGCTCTTCTGGGTGGCTGCACCCTCCACACACTCACTAATTATATATACCTAATCCAAGATCACACTACAGTGAGAAAACAGCAAATTTTCCAATCTTCACTATACCACGATCTCACTATGAACAGTTCGCTGAAAGGCATTTTGATGTAAAATGCCATTTGCTGAACTGGCTCTTTGAATATAATAACATTGGGTCTATATTATATCTTTGAAGACATTAGATTCTTGTCAAAAATAGAAAGATATCAAATGGAAATGTGGTGGGGTAAAAACATGATATCAAATTTTGGGAAAGAGACATGCTCGGGAATGCTTATATAAAGATACCATTAAAGTGTTAGATATTACATTAGTCATAAGAGGTAGAATTACTGTTTTTGATGTAAGATGGAGAGAACATTTTATGAGAATTATTGCAATATATGCATATGTGATAAAAAAGGAAAGGGAAGAGATGTTCAGAAAAATAATGCAATATGTAGCAATTAATATGTAAATAATTGTAGTAGGGGACTTTTGCAATCTGAGATAACAAAAATGTTAAATTGGTAAAGGACATTATAAAATACAGACAGTTAAAATATGGATCTAGAGACTTGGATGTATAGAAGAGGGGAGAAAAGAACAGAAATAGATTATTTTTATTGTCAGAAAGTTTAGTAATAGTTAAATAAGGAGCATTACTGACAGGTTTCTCAGATACTACGGTGATGGTGCTGCGGTAGTGTTGTCGCCTCACAGTAAGACGTTGTCCTGTTCGATTCTCAGCTAGAGCATCTTCTGCGTGGAGACATGCCTGAATGAGCGTACCGTCATTGAAGGTTGTGTGTCAGGGCCGGCAACTCGGCATGTAAAAATCTACTGCCAATCATTAGCGGACCGGAGTTCTGCTGTGGCGACCCCTAACCGGGAAAAGCCGAAAGACACAACAACACAACTGACAGGTTTCTCAGATCACAGGGCAATTTGAATTATGGTAAAGGGAAATGATGATTATATAATAATAGGGAAAGGCATAAAAAGAATAAATTAAATGAAATGGAATGTTAAAGGAAAAAAAGAGGTTATGCAAGTATGGCAAGATTATGCAGAAATGAAATCATTTTATAAAGATTGATCAGAATTGTGGTTAAATTTTAAATTGAAGTACAAAATATTCTGTGACATAGAAGAAAGAGAAAATTTATATTGGAAAAACAAACTATAAGAACTTAAATAATGATTTGACTGATTGTTTAAAGAAGAATGACAAGTTTTTTTGTTATTATTAAGAAACAGAAAATATATGAATTGAATAAGAAAAATAGAACATTTCTTACAGAAACTAAGATACCTTTTGAAAGGAAAAAAGAAGACATTGCACCATATTTAAGTAAAACAATTAAAGAGAATAACTGAGTAATGAGGGAAATTAAAGATTCTTCAAGTAGGATATCTAGCACACAAGAGAGGATTATGAATATAGTAAAAGAACATATTAGGATATTTTTTAAAGAGCAGAGAATGAGGGTGGGTTCGGCATAATGGTTAAGGTCTTCACCTCATAGACACATGATACAGTGTTTAATTCTGACCTCAGGTTATTAATTGACTACGCTTAAAATTGCCCTTCAAGGCAATTAGCTTAATATTTACCAATGAATCTGCGACATGGAAGGAATGGAAGCTATGTACATTTTCTGACATGGAAAATAAGGACTTAGAAAGAGATATAACAATAGAAGAACTAGAACAGGTAATAAAATCAATTAATTTGGACTCAACTGCAGGACTGGACAGAATAGAATATAAGATGTATAAAAATTTGATGGTAGAGCAAAAAAAAACAGTGGTTCATAAAGTTATTAAATGAATGATTGAATTAAGGTTTTATGTATAAGGAGCTATGCAGAGGTCTCATTAGGTTCATATGAGGAAAAAGAGAGAAGCAAGAAATATAGAATTGGAAATCAGTTGTATTAATAATAATATGGACTATAAGATCTTTATGAACATATTACAAAAAATGATGACAGAAAAAGTAGGCAATGTTGCTTATGAGTACATATTTGGTGTAAGAGGTAAAACGTTTAAGGTTTATTATTAATAATTAGAGAATTGGTAAATGACATAGTAGTGAGGAATGTTCAAGCAAAAGTAATGGTAGAAGATGTAAGCAAAGTATTTGATTCAATACATCACTCAGTATTATGGGATATATTTAATGTATATAATATTGGAAAGAAGATTAAAAACATATGTACGTCTGCATATAAGTGTAATATACTGAAGATTATGATGAATGGATGGTTGAGTGAAGATATAAAGTTAGAGAAGGGTATTAGGCAAGGATGTCCATTGAGTGGTACATTACTTATGTTAGTAATGAATGTAATATCTACATACATGAATAAGGAGATGGATGATATGAGTTATATTTGTCACGAAGGGATAAAACTGCCCATTTTGCTAAATTATGCAGCTGATATTGATATTATACAAAAAAATGAGACAAGCATGAATGTAGCAATGAAACAAATGGAAAAAAAATATTCAGGTTGTTGGGCTCATATTAAATAAAGATAAAAGTCAAGGCTTAGGTTTTGAGGGAAAGATTGGTGGAGTTGAGTTTAATAAGGATACAATTAACATCCTTGGAATAAACTTTGGGAAACAAGAAAGTATAAATTCTATATGGAAAGAAACAATATAGGAAATAAAACAAATGTACATGTTCTGGAAGTCTTTTAGACCTTCCTTTAAGAAGAAAGTATACTTAATAAATTCCACATTGTTAGCAAAGATTACTTACTTAACCAGTATTTTTAGTATACCTTTGAACTTAGAGAAAGATGTATAGAATGTAATATTTTCTTTTATTTGGGGAACTAGGGTGAACCTTGTGAAAAGAGGCGTGTTCTATGCGAAAGATGAAAAAGGTGGTTTAGGGTTAATAAACCCTATAGTATATACGCCATCATTAAATTTATATACTGTAATGAAACATTTAAAGGACAAAGAAGAATTAAGATCCTTGGAATAAACTTTGGGAAACAAGAAAGTATAAAGTCTATATGGAAAGAAACAATATAGGAAATAAAACAAATGTGCATGTTCTGGAAGTCTTTTAGACCTTCCTTTAAGAAGAAAGTATACTTAATAAATTCCGCATTGTTAGCAAAGATTACTTACTTAACCAGTAGTTTTAGTATACCTTTGAACTTAGAGAAAGATGTATAGAATGTAATATTTTCTTTTATTTGGGGAACTAGGGTGAACCTTGTGAAAAGAGGCGTGTTCTATGTGAAAGATGAAAAAGGTGGTTTAGGGTTAATAAACCCTATAGTTTATATGCCATCATTAAATTTATATACTGTAATGAAACATTTAAAGGACAAAGAGGTTTCTTTACTAACAAAAATATTAAGTCTGAAGTATAAAAATGGAATAGATGACTTTTTTAATTTAAAAAAGGAGTTGCTATAATAAAGAAATGGAAAATTATGAAGATAAGATTATCTTGTGGAAAATAAATGTGAAAGAAACTGAGAATAGAAAAGAATGGTATGATAAGATCATGTAAACATATTATAGGCTGCATCCATGGAAGGAATGCATCACTGAGAAAAGGAATGCTATTAGTGCCTGAATGAAAAGATGTGAAGGACGTATAGAAGGTCAAGATTTGTCATGGAGGTTATCTATACAAAAACTACCAGTGAAGGGGAATATATCATAAAAAGTATAAAAGGCATAGTTTGTTTATATTGTGATGAATTCAAAAGCTGTGAACATGTTTTTTTACAATGTAAAGGATCACAAATGTTATGGGAAAAGATTATAGATAGGAAGCATGTGAATACATTTTAAAAAGGTGAACAATTTAAATATGGACATGACTGAATTTGGGCATTATAGTAACACAATTAAGAAAGAGGTTGAAAATGTTGATGAAAATGTTTGTTATATTATGGGTGATCTGGAATCAGAGAGTTAAGAAAAATCATGTTTTATGAAAGATGGGACTTGGCAATGATGTTGAAAAAAATTAGGATTTGGTTGTGCAAACTGGAGTGGGAGTCAAAAAAGTAATAAGTATATGTTTCGTATGATGAAGTAAAATGTAAAAGAAGGATGTGATTTGCAAATAGTGTATCTATAAAGTGTAAATAGTTGAAAACATGTATACATAATGTAAATAAGCAAGAGTGTTAATACTTATTGATTGTGTAAATACTTATGGATTATGTAAATAATGAACTACTCATTTTGATATGTGCAATGGGATCTTTTACATCCACATGAGCTACTACCAACTCAAGTAGATGGGACCTCAATTTAATGCCTCACCTGACAGATGACACATTTAAGAGTGGCGCACCTCCTAATGCTGCACTGTAGTGTCAGCAATCCTGTCATCTCTAGTGGGAATACAACCCACAGCCCTCTGGTCTTCATGATTGTGCTACCTGTTGCACCACTGGCACTGTCGTTCTAGAACATCTATGTACAGAAGTTCAGGTATGTATGTCGATGATCTACTGGTTCACTGAAGATGGTTTTAGCACTGAAGTGCACAATGTGCTATGATCTGAACTATCACACTCCTTGTTACATTTGCAACAGCTTGTTACAGATTTCAGATGAGAAGTAACCATCGGTAAGCAACTTACTATAAGTTTCAGGTAAGAAGTACTGCTGGTTTTCTTTTTTTGTTCTTCAACTTTTTTTTGCTCCTCAGCTTTGCATTTAGGGGAGAAATAACTGGTTTGGGGAACTGCATTGGGTTCTGATATCATAGATATAGTTCTGACATACAAAATACCACACAGCAAGGGAAAAATGTAAGGATTCCTATTGAAATGTCATAACTCAAAAACGTGAACCCTGAAATGAAAAGAAAAATACAGGATAGAGATTGTCAAATATTGCTTTTCTCCTTTAAGTTATTTCTTGCAGAGGGTTGGGGTTCCAAGTCCTCTGCACACTCACTGTGGAAGGCAAGCCTACCAAGTACTCAGTACTTGTTTATACCAACTCCAAGATCATCATTCCTTTGAGAAAAGAGAACACTTTGAGAAGCAGCAATGTTTGACAGTGTACACAATCTGCATTTTTAGTCATTCAGTCTTGCTACTCTGGGACTTGCATTAATGAGTCTCAGAATTTTAAATGGTTAACAAAATTTAATGCAGCTAAATGCATAATTAGTGAGGGATGGCCTGAGACAAGAAACCTAGCACCAGTCATTATCAGTTCATATTCAAACTGTTGTGAAAACATTAACAAAGCAATAAATAAATAACTTAAGGATATAAAGAAATAATTAACAGAAGACACATAATACAGTACATGAAAGCATCCAGGAATAATAAAAGCTAGCCAAAACTGACTGCAGATAAAGAAGTAACTAGATACAAAGTCTGGAAAACATATAATTAGAGCACTAAAAAAAAGACAAAATCCATCTACATGAATGCAGAAACTTGAGACATACATATTTGGAGTTAAAAGTCAAGACTGCATGCATATTAACAGTAGATTAAATTGAAGTTACATTGCTTTGTGACAGAATATCTATATATACTATAGAAATAATGCAATAATAATAATAAGGGGGAATAGTCACATGCCTGCCCTGGATGTTATAAGCATGGGACTTAAGGGCGTAAGAATTTTCTCAATGCGGCTTATGATGGACAGGAGACATAAAGCAAAATTTCCACTCAAGCCTAAGATAATAAATCTAAAGATGGTATAAAACAATGTAAAGCAGACAGAAGTAACTCTTGGACAGATTTGTGCAATCAGTATGGGTAATGAAAGATGTGATGTCATAAACAGGGCAATGCAGTTTTTGCTTTAAGCACCAGCTGACATGTGCATGCCCAGTGTGATGCTCATGAAGAAGGCATGAAGCCGGCATTTCTTTCCACAGGTGATGTATGCCTTCACAACATCCCATCTTCCTTACCAGGTAAAGTACTTGGATAAGTACTTACCTGGATATATATCAAAAGCCTTTGACATGGTCTCTCATAGTAAACTCCTCAATCAACTTTCCACCCAGGCTCTGCCATCTTCATCAGTTCAATAGTTCTCTAGCCACCTTGCCAACAGGCAAAAAGCTTTAAAATGGCAAGGATCCACCTCTGAATACCTTCCCACTTCCACAGGAGTCCCACAAGGATCCATCCTTGGCCTTTTACTATTCAATATTTTTATCAGTAACCTACATTCATCCTCTTGTGAATGCATCTTGATTCAATATGCAGATGAGTCTACCATCATCTGCTCTTCGAATATCCCTAAGAAATCACTCAACAAGCTGTCATCTCCATTGAAGCCTGGTTTATAAGAGCACAACTCCTACTCACCCCCAAAAAACAAAACTCCTCATCTTTACCCCAAAATCATACACCCCTAACAAAGCATCTTTCAAAATCTTTTTTGGCAAATGGCACTGAAACTGAATTAGTCCACAATTCCAAAGGATTATGAGTCACAATAGATGATAATCATAAATTGTACCTCCACATCAAAAGCAATATCAGGAAAACTCATCAAAATAGGCATGCTATACAGAAACAAACATTTCTGAGAAAACCGGAAATTCATCCTTAGTTTGGCATCTATGTCTCTAATAGACAGAGGTAACCTGTAAATGGTTCATCTTCCAGGCCCATGCTTACACTTATCAATGGTATCAGAACTTGTCAGAGATTTCAGATGCATGGCTAGGCTTACAAAGGCCCTTGTGGTCATTAGCCTAGTAAACACCTATGAACCTATGAACCCACAAAAAAATTACTCTAGCCAAAACCTTACTTCTGCCCTCCTTACTCTGTGGAGCACCATGTCTAACCAATTTACAGTTCTTCATAAAAAAAAAAAAAAAACCTTGAAAGCTGATACAACACAATTGCCAATTTTGCTACTAATTCATCATCTTTTACCCATCACTGTAAAACTCTACATACCCTTAGCTGGCTGGTACTCCTCGTCCATCTCTCCTACATTAACCTTAGAACAGTACATACAATCATACACAAATTATCATCAGGTCCAGCTCTTACCCGTTTAATTAACATATATGTCCCTAAAATAACTCAGATCAGAAAACAAACAATTTCTCACCATAAATAAACTGAATAAATCCCCTGGACAAAGCCTATACTCATACTCAGTGTTAAAAAATGGAACTCTTTACCTGTAACTACCAGAGCTATTTCTAACCTACCCAGCTTTAAAGCCTTCCTAAAAGAATACTTTACAAAATCTTGGATCTGCTGCTGTGTCAATCCTGGCTGAACCTACTAACTATATTTCACTGATCCCCTTCAAACTAAATCACACTTCACAACCCTCTCCAACCACTGAACTCCTTTCTTTTGTTTTCCCTACTGTCATACCTTAGCCACTTCATCTCTCCAGACCTTTCCCCTCCCTCTTTCTCTTTCATCTCTACTTCTTAAGGTATCTTAAGACACCCTACCCTGCTGTCCTCCTATAGTCTTCATTCCTCTGCATCTTTCTATAACCCTAACATGAACACCATCTCTCATACTTAGACATCGATCAGTTTGCACTCACTGTTTCTAATCATGCAATCTGTAATATTTCCTTAAGTATCTTATTACAATTAACTCATACTAAATCTATGTAACAAATAATATGGCTAATGAGGTTTTCCTCTCATATTTTCTCTAGCTCATACTCTTGTTTCGATTGCACTCTACTATGAAACATATGTTCTGTGTTCTTTTCATTACAGCATTTTTTCACTCATGTTTTGTAGTATAACATGATACTTTGTGATTTAAAATATTTGCACTTGATGTGTAGTGTTACCTGATATTTTGTGATTTAAAATACTTGATTTTTGAAAGATTGTGATTGTGCAGCTTTTCTCCCCAGGTCTCCGCTGAAAATGGACACTTTTTAGCCCAGTTGGACTTTCCTGGTAAACAAATGCCAAATTAATAAATAAATTAATTAATAAGATTCCCTTGTCTCCAACAAGGAACTCTTTACCATAGTGTGCTCCCAGGCATGCATGCATCCCACCCTATTCCCTTGAAAAGAGTTTAACATAACGATATCAGGTAGCCTGGGTTATAGTCGGGACTTTATCCCACTATGAACTGAGGAGGCTGTGCAGCTAAGATAGGTAGTTGGTATGCAGTAGGACAAATAGGGATTATTTCAGTGGTAGAGAGAATTGTGGACACATCCAGGTCATATGTTGCTGAAAAGAAAGATTCCTTAAAAGTGGCTATTAGCACAAAAGAAGAGGACTTCATCAAGTTTGTAAATCTAAAGTCCTCTTCAAAGTCCCAGATCAAGGAAACTCAGAGGATTCAGAGACTCAGACAAGTGATTTGTAACAAAGCTAAGTGGCTCTGCTTTTCAGAGCTGACCCTTAGACCACTAACTCTCACAATGCCATGTCTGACAGGCATCATGGGCAGTCATATACAGCCCCAAGAAGCAGAATCTTCAGAAGTGTCCAGCATTACAAGGACAATGAATTCTGAAATACTGGAAATGTATCATAGGTCATATACAACCCCAAGAAGCAGAATCTTCAGAAGTGTCCAGCATTACAAGGACAATGAATTCTAAAATACTGGAAATGTATCATAGGTCTACTTTTACAACAAAGAAATCTGCGCAGATAATGTCTGAAACATGAAGTTTAATTAATACCAGTGTTCAAGTAATGCATGGGCTATTGGGTTAGATGTGCTCAAAGATACAAAACAAACAGTCCATTGGAAAATGTCACACCATCCAAATAAGACAGGATTAGCAATTCCCATATACAGAAGAAAAAATACTGTATGTCTCAACTCCCTGGCCACCTTGAACCAGGTAATGGTACAACATTAAGAACTTGCAGACATAGTCTGGTTTGTAGTCTTATTTAAAGTATGACTTAGTGGTCTGGCATTATAACACATTGCATCTGGTATATTCACCTCCCTAGCCCCAAGATGAAATTTTAGTGTCTTCCAAACCCCTGCTACAGTGAGTCACTTGGTGATTGAAGGCAGTGAGTCTGTGTATGTGTGTGCGTGTAATCTTGTATGTATGCGCACGTGTGTGTGTGTGTGTGTGTGTGTGTGTGTGTGTGTGTTTGTGTGTGTGTGTGTGTGTGTGTGTGTGTGTGTGTGTGTGTGTGTGTGTGTGTGTGTTGATGACACATATGGAGCAATGTAAGTTCTCCATCTGCCTGTTGCCACAAATGTAGATACACTTAAGACCCTGCAGTTGTCTCCCTTCTACACCACTGCTTTCTGTATGATGGTTTTCAATGTTTCTTGTTGCACTTTCAATGTCTTTGCTCAAGAATGAGGGACAGATGCCAAAGGTAATGGTGGACAAAGGTTCCTCAGTCATTTACCAGAAAAATGAAAATAAGATGCAATGTGAGGAGCATATTCTGCAAAATAAGGGAAAACTGACAAGTATGTGTGAGACAAACATTTTCAACCACTTATGCTCTCTCGTTACCTTTGAAATACATGTTGTAACTTCTAAAACTGTGTTATAAACTGGACTAATGCAAAAGAGCTTTGGCCGGCTAACATCTACCTGAAATCAGCTGGACATATAAATTAATTTAAGTACACTTTTATTTGCTCTTTTGCATATAGTACTGTATTTAATTTATTTATTTGTGTTTTTCACTGAATATTAACTCAACTGAAGTTGTGGCTGTCTCTCTACAGAGTGCTTTTTAGAATTTCTGTGTAGCCATTGATAGCAGTGGGGGGTAGTTTCTGCTCATCACTGACATCCTGTCTTGCCTTATATCAGTGGTACATTTTGAGTTATCTCTGCTTAATATCAGAACTTTGGCCAGCTAACATCTATCTGAAATCAGCTGGACATATAAGTGAATTTAAGTACACTTTTATCTGCTCTTTTGCATATAGTACTGTATTTCATTTATTTATTTGTATTTTTCACTGAATATTAACTCAACTGATGTTGTGTCTGTCTCTCTACAGTTAGTTCCCCATCTACCCTCCCTGTTCTTGTTTTGGTATTAATGTTGGTGGCTTTGAAATTGCCCGCCCCTCTTGTAGATTTGTATTTGGATACTCCTTCTGGGCCCATCTCATTTGCTCACTCAACTGAGTGCAGTGAGATCATATTCTGATTTCAGGCACTCCTACTGTGTACAAAGAGAGCATTTGGGAAGGAAAACCCTTGTAGCCTCTTAATCCTGCTGTGTCCCCCCCCACAAAAAAAAAAAAAAAAAAAAAAAAAAATATATATATATATATATATATATATATATATATATTTATTATTCATCTGCTCTTACTGTAACTGTCCTAGTTGCTCTTCTGAGTGCTGTTATCTGTTCAGTCGCTCTTACTCAGCACTTATTACTGCTTGTTAGTAGCCTTCTAATTTACTGCCTTCTGCACTTGTTTTTTAGTCATTTGTTAATTTAATTGCACTTATTTGAACTGTATTTGCTGTAGTATTGCTACACTCTCGGGTGTGCTGGCCTGCACTACACTTTGAATTGTATTTACTGCTGTTTTAGTTGCTTTTCTGTAATAAAAAAAATAAAATTCTAAGCTTGTTTCCTGCCTTTCCTGTAACTAGTCAAGTCCAGATATAGACTTGCTGTATCCAGGACTATTGGTAAGCTTCTGAGGCCCCCAAGCTTTTCTGTGTTGGAGGGAAGCCTTCTAGCTTATCAGTGGGAGTGGTAAGCACTAGGTAGCCTATCTACCATGGGAAGATTGGATTTTGGCCCTGAAATTGTAGTTCATTGGCCGTTTGGGCAGTTTTTCCATCTCTTTCTACTTTCTGGTTAAAAGCCCATTTTGCATTTGGTCCCCACCTTTCCTATAACTAGTGTAATCCAGGTAGAGATTTGCTGTATCCAGGACTGTTGGTAAGCTTCTGAGCCCCCCAAGCCCTTCTGAGTTGGAGAGAAGCCTTTTAGCTTATCAGTGGGAGTGGTAAGCACCAGGGAACCTATATACCACAGGAGGAGTGGTTTCTGGCCCAGAAATTATAGTTTATTGGCCGTTTGGGAAGCTTTTCTATATCTTTCAACCTTCTGATTTAAAAGCCTGTGTTTGCGCTTGTTTCCTACCTTTCCTGTTACTAGTCTAGTCCAGGTACAGATTTGCTGTATCCAGGACTCTTTGTAAGCTTCTGAGCCCCCAAGCCTTTCCGTGTTGGAGGGAAGCCTTCTAGCTTATCAGTGGGAGTGGTAAGCATCAGGTAGCCTATCTACCACAAGAGGAGTAGTCCCTGGCCCAGAAATTGTAGCTGTTGGCTTTTTGAGCAGTTTTTTTCCATCTCTTTCAACTTTCTGGTTTGAAAGCCGCACTTGTGCCTGTTTCCCGCCTTTCCTATAACTAGCCTAGTCCGGTTACAGAGTTGCTGTATCCAGGATTGTTAGTAAGCTTCTGAGCCCTAAAGCCTTTCTTTGTTGGAGGAAAGCCTTCTAGCTTATCAGTGGGAGTGGTAAGAACTAGGTAGCCTATCCTCCATGGGAAGAGTGAGTTTTGGCCCAGAAATTGTAGTTTATTTGGCCGTTTGGGCAGTTTTCCATCTCTTTCAACTTGCTGGCTTAAAAGCCTACATTTGTACTTGTTCCCCGCCTTTCCTGTAACTAGTCTAGTCCAGGTACAGAGTTGCTGTATCCAGGACTGTTGGTAATCTTCTTAGCCCCGCAAGCCTTTCTCTGTTGGAGGAAAGCCTTCTAGCTTATCAGTGGGAGTAGTAAGCAAAAGGTAGCCTGTCTACCATGAGAGGAGAAGTTCTTGGCCCAGAAATTGTAGTTTATTGACCATTTGGACAGTTTGTCCGTCTCTTTCAACTTTCTGGTTTAAAAGACAACATCTGCGCTTGTTTCCCATCTTTCCTGTAACTAACCTACTGGGTAGCACTAGAAAGCCTTAAACTGATACAAGCCTTCTAGCTTAGGAGAGAGACTTTGGAGTGATTAAGTATCAGTTTTCTGTACTTTCTTGCTGTACTTAACTGTTTTCTGCCTAAACACAGATTTTCCAGTGTTTATTGTGATTTAAAACCTTGTTTTTTTTTCACATATTGTACTTATTTGACTGCCTGCACTTTTAAAAAGTTGTTTTTTGTTTAAATAATTTGTTTAAATGTTGTAGGCTACACACTAAAGTGCGATAGCCTTTTCTGATCGTTTGTAGTAGTTTAAAGCTGTTTTAAGTGTATTTTTTACTGTTTTTGCCTTATCTTTTTTCGAAGCTAGTATAGTCCAGTTTTCAGGTTAGTGCTGAATTCAGGGCTGTGATACTAGTTTCTGAGTTGCTCATACCTTACTTGGATAGAAGAAAGTTTCTCTGTTCAGCTGTGAGAGAGGGGAGCTTTGAGCAACCGATCTGTCCCTGGAGGAGTGGTTCCAGCCCAGACGTTAGTAGTTTATTGGCCATTTTGGGCTAATTTCTATCTCTTTATTTTCCCTACTATAAAAAACGCGTTTGCACGGGTTCGCGCACAGGGCATTGCCGGTTAGCTACGGTTAAATTATTCCCGGCTCCACTAAGTCTCCTCTTCAGTTTTTCCTTTGAAACTAGTCTAACTCTCAACCTAAGCACTCAAAAAGCATCTTAAAGCCCAGCACTTGCTCAGACCCAATAGCAAGCACTAATGTACCCTGACACTGATTGCCCAGCAGGACAAGGCTCTTTATTCACCCCTCACCAACCAAGTGACTAAGCAGCTCACCCTACTATTCAGGCATGACCAAAGGGCAACTTCAGGTGCACTCTCCAGTCCAGCTGGTGAATCTGGGTATCCTGAGGCAATGTTACAACTGCCTCATGTACACAGACAACTCTCTCCTCCAACCACAAAACACTAACATATACGAGAGATGCAATTATACAGCCAAACTGGAAGCTAAGCTGTCTCCACCCAAGACTGTAACAGACAGTCAAGAGGAGAAGGTTAACACTTGCACCACAACTCCAGCTGCACACAGACCTACTAAAACAGCACAGGCAAAAAATACACATAAATACACAAAATCATAGTCGGAGGCTCTAAATAAAAACCTACAAAAGCATCAGAGACCTCCAAAGTAGACACCCAAACAACCTGCACTTCCTGTCAGAAACCAGACAACACATAAAACACAAAATCAGTGTGCCGCACAATCACAGCCCTTAAGGCAAAATAACATACTTAACACACTAGTAATAGGTGACTCTATAGTCAGACACACTGACATCCCATGCACTAGGCTGGATAAGTAGAAGGCTACTGTTAGCTGCCTGTCGGGAGCCAGAATCCACCATATAACACAAGCACTCAGGTCACTCCAGAACAAGTACAAATATGACTCTGTCATTGTTCATGTTGGTGTGAATGACCTGAGACATACCTCCCTGGACTACATGAAAAGAGACATGGAAGAGCTCTCTGATCATGTAGCCCAGGCTGGTATGACCCTGACCCTGAGTAGCATCCTGATTTCACCAAGAATGATACCTCAGTATAAAGAAAAAATGATCAGTTTCAACAATTGGCTAAGCTTCTCGTGTCATTCAAAGGGGATCCAGTGTCTGTCAGCCTGGGACAACATGCTTGCCACGTTGCTTCACAAGAGACGGCTTGCACCTGTCACCCCTAGGCTTTCGAATACTGGCCAAGGTTCTTGCTGCCCCCATAGTGCCTTTTTTAGGCAAGGCTTAAAAGTCAAACCCACCTCCGTAAACAGCACAATTAACAAAAAACTGAGGGTAATGCTACTCAACGCCAGGCGTTTAAATCTCAAAATGCACGTTTTCAAAGCACTACTTGGTATGGAGAACATCGACATCTGTGCAGTAACTGAAACCTGGTTCAAGGCTCCTGATAGCACCCCAGCACTATTGGGCTACAACTCATACCACACATTTCGGCCACAGAACACGGACCAAAACACAAAAGGAGGTTGTGTATCCATATTCATCAAGGATACCTACACCTCCAGGTTAGTGGCACAGCATGATACCTCTGAGATCATCCATGTGCAACTAACATTGGGCAAACCTGCAATGCAAATTGTGGCCTGCTATAGATCACCCTCCATGACCCAGGACCACCACTCCACCTTTCTGGAAACACTGGAAAACATGAAGGTCCTGCCAAACACCCTGATATTAGGCGATTTCAATTACCCTAGCAATCACTGGGAAAACTACTCGAGTACAAATTTCCAGGCCCAGCGCTTCCTGGAATTCATCAACTCAAATGCCCTGGATCAGCTGTTAAACTCCCCTACCAGAGGTGAAAACATATTGGATCTGGTCATCACCAACATGGGCGACAGGTTTTCCACACCGGAGGTCAATCCGTCACTGGTTAGATCAGACCATAAACTAATCACTCTGGATGTCCACACCCCACCACCACCCCCAACTAAGGAAACCACAGTAAAAAACTTTTCTAAAACAAACTTTACCTTACTTAAGATAGAGGTGGTAAGTTTCACAGCCCCCACACTAAAGGATAACGCTGTCCAAGATGCAGAAACCTTTACAAATGCACTCTATGATCACCTACAAGGATGCATGGATCGTGCCATCCCTAGCAAAACCAAGACTCACTCCTCTAAGAGAAGGAAACCAGTTTAGTGAACCCCTGCAATAAACAGGCTGTACAACAGAAAGAGGAAACTAGTTCAGAAAAAAAGCAAATCCCAAGAAGGAAAGACATTCCTGATCAGTATCTGTAAGAAACTGAGGTCCCTCATGAAATCATCCAAGGCTAACTTCGAAAGAAAAATAGCCAAGGATTCAAAAGATAACCACACAGTCTTCTTTAGCTATGTTAAGAATCTAAGTGGCAACTCACAGATATGCACTGAACTAGTGCAAAATAGCACAAAATATACTGAACCTATTGATAT
The DNA here is from genome assembly GCF_019279795.1 of Protopterus annectens. Taxonomy (NCBI): domain Eukaryota; kingdom Metazoa; phylum Chordata; order Ceratodontiformes; family Protopteridae; genus Protopterus; species Protopterus annectens. Next base: position 1,355,236,845 of record NC_056729.1, on the reverse strand, counting down.
TGCCAACATCCTGGCAGATAGATTCAGTGCAAACTTCACCCCCCTCTCACCTCCAAAAGGGCCCACAACAATACCGGAAAAGTGAAGTGTCCCAAATATCAAAGACACACAGGTGAAAACAGCCCTTTCAAAAGCCAAAAACACAGTGTCAGTGGGACCAGATGGTGTCATAGGCTGAGTCTTGCACGAAATACAGAACGAACTAACCCCCCACCTAAACACGCTGTTCAACCTCAGCCTCTCCATTTGCTACGTGCCCATAGAATGGCACACAGCAGTGGTTATTCCTTTCCACAAAGGAAGGGCCACAACTGACCCTGGTAACTATCACCCCATAAGCCTGACTAGCCTGGTCTGAAAGGCTATGGAGCGCATCATCATGGAACTCATTAACAAAGACATTGGGAACCTCCAAATACTTGACCCGACCCAGTTCGGCTTTGTTAAGGGCAGATCATGCCTACTAAACAAACCTGGTTAACTTCTTTGAGACAGTCACCAAGGCCATAGATGAGGGAAAGGTGGTTCACACAGCCTACCTTGACCTTGTCAAGGCTTTTGACACCATTCCCCACTCAGGTATTACAGAAAAACTCACTGGCCTGAACATAGTCTCCTACATCATGAGATGGGCTGCCAACTGGCTTACAGACAGAACTCACATGGTAAGAATAGCGGGCTCCAGGTCCGACTCTAAACCAGTCAAAAGTGGTGTCCCACAAGACTTGGTCCTGGGACCCCTACTGTTCGGCATATACTTCTCAGAAGTACAGGCAAACACAGAAGGACTATGGCTAACCAAGTTTGCCGATGACTGCAAACTGGGAGCCATAATTGACTCTCTGGCTGACACGGACATCCTCCAAAAGGGCTTTACTGAGGTGGACACCTGGTGTCAAAGTCATGGCCTCAAGCTAAATGCCAAAAAATGCATAGTCATCTCGTTTGGGAAAAACAAAACACCCATGAATTACCACATAGGTGGCAGCCCCCTTACTACAGAAGAGGTAATAAGATATCTGTGGACCCAGGTAGATAGTAATCTCTCCTTTGACAATCATATTGCCAAAGTAGTTAGTAAATCCTTCTATGTGGCCCATCTAATTACTAAAGGGTTCACATCTAGAAATAAAGAGGTCATACTGCCCCTCTACTCGTCACTCATCAGACCCATCATAGAGTACAATGCCCCATTTGGGATGTACCTCACAAGACACTTCCAACAGCTGCAAAGACCACAAAAGTCCCTCACCAAGAGGATTATTGCTCTCAAACATATGGCCTATGCAGCCTGACTGAAAAAACTCCGGCTGTACTCAGTGGCATATCACTTGCTCAGAGGTGATCTCTGCCTGACTTACAAAGCCATGCTCAGAATTGATGGACATGCTCCACCTAAAGAAATCCAAGTCATTGCAAGACACATGCTCTAGTGAGCTAAACCTCACGACAACAATAAATAGAACATGCTGGAGGGATAGATTCCTGTCACAGAGACTCCCCATACTTTGGAACAAAATTCCAAATTACATCACGAACACTCTTCAAGAGAAACCTTGATGAGTGGATGGGTAAAAGAAAATACTCCCCTGGGATCACTTCATTGGCTCTGCTTGACAGAGGATCAGTTAATTAATCAATGGGGGCGGCGAAAGCCAACACACTCTGGCTAGGCTTATAAATGCCCTCGGGCAGATAGCCTAGTACCTACCTATGAACCATAAATGAAGCAGCAATTTTGTCAAGACTAAAATCTATTTCTTAGTCCAGATGTGTAGTAATTCCTAACATTTTCAAATTCTCTCTCCTGTGGGGAGTTGTGTGAATACAGTTTGCTTCCTTTCTGCACTTCTGGTTTCTGTTGTACAACACAAATGTTATGCCAAAATCTCTGTTTAACAACACCACTCGGGACAAAAGTTTCCTTCTGGTGTATTACAAAATTAAAGGGAAAAGAAAAGCTTGTCTCATAGAAAAAGAAATAACAGCTGTAAGGTTGCAATGAGACAGTTTCAGCATCACACTGTTCATAAGCTGCCAAATTAGCACAGATACAGAAGGTAAATACTGTCAAACATTTCTAGTGATACTTGACCCCTTACATTAGCAAGTGGTAATCTAATACCTACACTTTCCCTCTCCCAAGTTTCCAGGGAAGAAGCTATAAAAATTCTCATTCGGTAAAGCATTTGACTGTAAAACTTGTAGCTTTGTATTTGGAAGATTTACTGGGATCCCTAGCTGGATACTTCATTAACAAAAACTACAGCTCATTCCTACTAGCCCACTCCATCATAATCTAAGAGCCACAATGGAGCATGTTCTTTGTTTTGATGAATGGAGTAAATTTTTTCTGTTGGATAACAGCTTCTATAGACCCCACACACTTATACACTGACATCTTTTTGCTTCCACCAAACTTTTGGTTCATTTACTTCACAAACTGATGAGTATGTACCAATATATGTATATATATTAATTAGTTAGCCTGGTCTGGTATTAAGGCGACAAGCTATTAAAATGAGCACCTCCCAGTAGTCTAAGGTTTAATTCCATCAGTCTCCCTTTGACTACTATGACTCTGAGCAAGTCAACTAACTGGACAGTGCTTCCTTGTTGAGTCCTTGTTGAGCTTAGAGCTCTACCCTGCTTAACAAAGGCAAATAAATAAATAAATAAATATGACTAGGTTGGTTTTACTGACAAAATGGCTGTTTCCATTTCCTTGCATGGGAAACACTAGAGCAGAGCCTTATAACCTAATTTAAAATGGGTATACATGGATTTGAATGAACAGCAGATGATAGATTGGAAAACGTTCGACAGCAGTTCTGTGAATGCGCAGAATTGCGAACACAATGTAGTCAAAATGCAAAATACCCCCCCCCCCTTTTTTACCCATGGTAGCGCTTGTTTAGGTGGTAGAGCAGTCGGAAATGTCGAATTCCAAATTTTTTACGGCATTCCGAGCGTTCGACACCTGGAGCTTCGACATATAAGTTCGGGGAAAACGGGTTTTGACTATCAGTTGCTCGGTCATATGCATGTATTCCTTTGAAACAGTATATTGAGACAGAATATATAAAGAAAATGCAAACCACTGCTTAGAAGCTACTTTATTAAATAATCCAGAGTACATTTTTTGGAGAAACATAGTCAGCTTGACAGCCATTAATAAAAATACATCCAAACTGCTGGCTCTGTGGCTGAGAGGGTTAAGCCCTGCAATCCAGAAACCCCAGGATCTGGTATTGACATGGCTGTTGCAAGAGACAATGACAAACTGTAGAAGTGAGCTTCCAATGCTGACCTGCCCTCCCTTGTGGTAATGGAGGCAGCACAGATACTATTCCTCTGATACAGGGTGGCGGCTAGATGTTATAGTAGGTTTACCAACAACATTTGTGCATTGACAGGGCCATGCATGCCAAGCAATAGGTAATGTGGTCAGATGTGGGCATGAGTAGTAATGCCCGTGTATAGGAGGCTGGCATTACCGTTGAACACATCAGCTGCTATGGTAAACTGGGTATTAGGACATTGAAGAAAGCACATCATTGCCTAGATGACAGCCAAAGAGGACCTAATGGGCCAGCTCGGTCACTGGAAGGCTGATGGTTGCCAGGCAGTGTTAGGGTCAATTTGCGGTAATGCTGCAAGGCTAAGTTAGGCCTATTCATTATTCTGTACTCGTGCATCCTGGATTGTATCTTTTACCTACTATACACTGTAACAACATCTCTTTAAATTTCCTACCTACCTCATTCTGTTTGCATAAACTATCTGCCACTTTCTGTTTTGAATTTAGTAAACCATATTTTATATAGTAGTTGAAACAGGGGAATAAATATAGCTTTTATTTTTTGAGAAAATTGAAGTTAAAAATATTTAGCAGTTGCTTGAATCCTATGAATCTGAACAGCTCTAAAACACATTTATTGCAGTTATTTCTCCCCGCTGGAGGCACATTAGAGTAGCCTTTCTCATTGCTTGCAATGATGCCCATAAATAGATTCCTAAATATCCAGATTTATTTACAGGTCTGATTGATGTTAGCAGTGGTATGGTACTGGATCACTTAACTTGTTATTCATGTAGCTTTAAATATGGATTACTTAAAAGACTACTTAAGCAAGTCTAAAAAACAAGCCTTTGGATTTGGTTATAACCTTCTTACCATACACAATACCAAATTATAGTGTTTAATGCAAAAAATGTGTTGTTTATGTATTTTAGTTTGTCCATAATTTATTTTATTTATTTGACATTTGGTAACCAGGAACGTCTGACTGGGTAGAGATTAACCATTTCCAGTGGAGGCCTGGGGAGAATGGCCCCCTGATTTCTTTTATCAGAGCGGAAAATTCCTTCCATGTCATCACGAAAGACTGGACCCACAATTCCTTACTACCTAAACTTATGTATACACTATAGTGTTTCCATAATAAATGCATCAGTAGTGGCTTCTTATATCCTAGAAAAACAAGCTGCCAACTAGTTCTTGCAGGTGGAACCCCTTATATTGAAAATTAACACCTGATGATATTTTATTGAAACTCCAGTAAGTAAGAAGTTGCTCACCTAAAGAAGTAAATTATTGTCTTACCCACAATGCCTTTCTGTCATATGTAATGGTTGTCTAGTACCCACCATGACATAATTTTGTGGGTGAGACTATAGAGGAAAACTGAGTAAACAACAACAAAATAACAGCACTCTCTAACCTTCATATTACTGAAAAATCACTTGCAACTTTAACATGAGGAGTACAGCAAGAAATGACATTAATTGTAAAATAAGGATGCTTCTGAAAGTGACAGTACACTTTAACTTAAGGAGAGCTCTTCACTTTTAGTTCTGCAGTTCTGATACAAGTTCTATACAGAATTTGTAGATATGGACTGCTTCTGATAATGCTAATATTTCAGATAATGAAGGCAAGGATGTAAAATAGATAATGTCTTCTACCAGCTTCCCTCTTAAATTTTCCAGGTGTTTGTTGTTTATTCCTGTTTCTGGATAATACCGTATCTAGTCTACTGGACTCAGTGTATACAACTGATGTGTGTGTGTGTGTGTGTGTGTGTGTGTGTGTGTGTGTGTGTGTATGTGCACAAACACACTTATGCACACTCAGATGATGGTAGAAATAATTAACAAATGTCATGTTGGTCCATTAACAAATAAGCCAAAAAACACTGGAACAAAGATATAATGAAATACCTTTATTGCAATAGCATAGGTTTTGCGATTACTTGAGCCTGTGAGTTATTAAATTACTGATGTTACATACAGTGCTTAAGTATTCACTTTTGTCTAGAAAGGGAAGTAAATATGTAATTTATTTCCAATTGGCTAAAAAAGTTCAGATGGTCATTTATAACACCTGCACCTCAGGGACAGTGAGTGAGAGTGTGTGTGTGTGTGTGTGTGTGTGTGTGTGTGTGTGTGTGTGTGTGTGTGTGTGTGTGTGTGTGTGTGTGTAAGTTTTGCCATGCATGTTACAATGGAGTCAATGTACATTTGGCAGAGAACATAACAGCTTAAGAGTCTGCTCTGACACTTAATGAGAAAATAAATTACAATAAAAGAAATGTGTAGGGAGAAGTCCACAGAAGGAAAACAAGAAGCTGTAATTCGTAATTTGCTTGTCTATCTAAACAAGCAACCTTTGCAAGACAGATGTTTTGGTTAACAGAAAAATGTAAATTTGCAATAATGTCTAGTTCAAGTGCAGCAAAGTGAAGTGATGAGTTATCAAAAAATAAAGTACCACTAAGCAAATAAGATTGGGTTAGAATATATGGATGTTATGTACATTTATTACACTATATAGGCTAACTGAAACAGAGTGTTGACATGTTAGTTTGAGGTTCTGACAGATATGTGTCCAAACCAGCAGTGCAGAACAAAGTTTTGTTATACTGCTAAACCTGTCTGGACATTAAGGCCTTATTGCCTGCTATGCTTATCATTACGACTATTATAACTAGAATTACTATATGTGATAATAACTACTGTCTTGTTAGGAATGTAATTTCAAGTAAACTCAGATTTGCTATTAACTTCCTGAGATAGTTATCAGTATGGATTCAGGATACATTTATTATAAAATCATGCCTTACCATAATAAAAAAGTAAAAAGAAATCCTCTGCCTTCAGTGCACTTTATTTGTATCCACTGTTACATGTTCAGAGGGAAAAGATCTTAAGTGTCATAGTGTCTCATAAAACCAGAATGTCCAGGTTCAAACCTCGGACTGTTAGACTGAACAAATGAATTATTGTTCTTTCTAAGAGTGTACAGAAATGTCCTCGATGAGCTATAACTGACATGTCTGATGCAGAATCATCATACTTGAAAAAAAATGGAGCAACAGCAGTAGCATTGTTGCCTCACAGCAAGAGGTTCTCCTGTTCGATTCTTGGCTGTACTGCCTTCTGTGTGGAGTCTGCATGTCCTCCCCGTAGTCGAGTGGGCTCCGAAAGACATGCGTGAATGGGCGTGCCTACGCTGAAGGATGGGCATCAGGCTGGCAAATCGGCACCATAAAAATTGACTGCCAGTCATTAGCGGACCGGAGTTCTACTGCGGCGACCCCTAAAAGGGAAAAGCCGAAAAGACAAACAGTAGCATTGTCGCCTCACAGCAAGAGGCTGTACGGCTTGATTCTCAGCTGACGTTCCTTCTGTTTGGAGTCTGGATGTCCTCCTTGCATTCGTGTGGGTTTCCTCCAGGTTCTTCTCACGTTACAAGACATGCATCTGGAGTGTTTCTCCTCGGGCCTTCACTGAAAATTGGCATTGTACTAAGTTAACAAATGTTAATTATATAAATAATAAAATGTGCATTTCAGTCGAATGCCTTTGTCTTTGTGAGTTTCATCTAGTGGAGTAATGTGGTGAAACTGAAGTTGCCCTTTTGAGCCTGTCAGAAATTAGTCTCATCTTGGTAGGTGAGACTTAAATCAGACACATTGAATGATGCAAATGCAGTGGTTTAATGCACTGCTTCCGACAGATTCAGTATAATAAGCAACAGACATCAGAATAAGAGAATGCCCTTCCCTCTGGGTAGAAATTTTAGAAGAGCAGAAGCAGAATACTTACGAAAAATCATCTGGTTATTCTTTAGCTGGTGTCCTCTACTGAGGGGCCATGACAGGACACAGATGGCATCAGACAATACCTAGTTTTGCTCCTAATGTTTTATATGGACAGGAGAGAGATACAAAGAGGAGACTAAAGACAAAGAAGTATCAAACAATACCAACAGGAAGTGAATGTATCTGTAATTAAGTTCTGAATAAATTAATCATGGTCTTTCATTAAGCACTCAACTTTCCTCATTTGTCTAGAGGAAAACAGTTTTTAGTACTTAATAAATCAGCAGCTATCCAGACATGTCTAAGGGTCAGCTCCCGGTGTTTTCTCCTGTCTACTTGATGAATCTGGGCATCTTGGGGCAATGCAGCAATTGCCTCGTGTACACAGACAACCCTATCTTCCTACCATCCAACACTACAACCTGTGAGAGATGCACTTATATAGCCAAACTGGAAGCAAAGCTCTCTTCACCCAAGACTGGACTAGACAGTCAAGAGGAGAAGGTATACACTTGTACCACACCACACTCATCACATATTCCTTCTAAACCTACACCACCAAAACACGCACATAACAATACAAAACACACACCTACATTCACAGAGGCTCTCAACAAAAATCTGCTCAAGCCACAGAGACCTCCAAAGCAGAAATGCAACCAACCTCCACCCCCTCAACACAACCCAAATGATACATAGCCCACAAACTCAGTGTGCCACTCAACCACAGCCCATAAGGCATAACAACATACCCAACACTCTAAGTGACTCTATAGTCAGGCACACTGATGTTCCACTAACAAGGCTAAACAAGGAGAAAGTTACTGTCAGCTGCCTGTCAGGTGCCAGGATCCGCCACATAACATATGCACTCAGGTCACTCCACAACAAGTACAAATATAACTCTGTCATTGTCCATGTTGGTATGAATGACCTGAGACGTACCTCCTGGACTACATGAAAAGAGACATGGAGGAGCTCTACGATCTTGTAGCCCAGGCAGGTATGACCCGAGCCCTGAGCAGCATCCTGCCATCACCCAGAATGATAACACAGTACAAGGACAAAATGATTGACTTCAACAATTGGCTAAACTTCTGGTGTCATTCTAAGGGGATCCAGTATCTGTCTGCCTGGGATGACATGATCGACACACCACAATGCTTTGCCAGAGATGGCCTGCACCTGTCACCCTTGGGATTCCAGATACTGGCTAAGGCTCTTATCACCCCTATAGTGCCTTTTTTAGGCAAAGTTCAAATGACAAATTCACCACCGTAACAGGTACAAGCAAGCAAAATCTGAGGGTAATGCTACTCAATGCTAGAAGTCTAAACCTCAAAACGCATTCAGTCGAGGTACTTCTTAAAATGGAGAACATTGACATCTGTGCAGTGACAGAGCCCAGGTTCAAGGCTCCAGAGAGCACCCCTGCATTACCAGACTATAATTCATACCACACCTTTCAGCCACCTAAACTGGACCGAAATACTAAAGGTGGAGGCATATCCATATTCATTAAGGATATCCACACCTCCAGGCTAGTTGCTCAGCATAACATATCCGAGATTATCCAAGTGCAACTAACTCTGGGCAAGACCGCAATTCAAATTGTAACTTTCTACAGATCCCCCACCATGCCCCAGGATTCCCACTCCTCATTTCTTGATACATTGGAAAATATTAGGGTACAACCCAATGCTGTAATAATGGGTGATTTCAACTACCCCACCATTAACTAGGAATTCATAAATTCCAACGCCTTTGATCAACTTATCCACACCCCCACAAGAGGCAGCAATATCCTGGACCTGGTCATTACCAACATGGGCGACTGGTGATCCACACCAGAGGTCAATTCCTCATTGGTCAGCTCTGACCACAAGCTAAGCACCCTAGATATCCACATCCCGCCCCCACCCCCCATTAGGGAAACCACCCTAAAATATTTCTCCAAAGCCAACTTCACGCTTCTTAAGACAGAAGTATCAAACTTCACTACACCCATGCAGAAGTACAATAGAGGTATTACTGCTGAATCCTACACAAATGCACTTTATAAGCACTTACATGAGTGCATGGATTGTGCTATCCCTAACAGAACCAAGATGCTATCCTCCAAAAAAAGGAAGCCAATGTGGTGGTCCCCTCCCATAAACAAACTCTACAACAGAAGAAAGAAACTGTTGCAAAAAATAGTAAAATCCCTTGATTGGAGAACTGCCTAGTCAGCTTCAGTAAGAAGCTGAGATCCCTCATAAAATCCTCCAAAGCTAATTACGAAAACAAATCTGCCAGTGATTCTAAAGACAACCACAAAGCATTCTATAGCTATGTCAAGAATTCTCAATGGCAACACTCAGATCTGCTCTGAGTTACAGCACAATGGTACTAAATACACAGAACCAACTGATATTGCCAACATCCTGGCAGATAGGTTCAGTGCTAACTTTATCCCCCTCTCACTCCCTAAAGGGCCCATCTCTGTACCAGAAGAATGCAAAGTTCCTGTAATCACAGCTGCACAGGTAAAAAACACACTCTTCAAAGCCAAGAACACAGCATCCATGGGACCTGACAACATCCCAGGCTGCATTCTACACAAACTACAGAATGATCTAGCACCCCACCTAAGCACCATGTTCAATGATAGCCTCACCTCAGGCTTTGTGCCCACTGAATGGCACACAGTGACGGTTATCCCACTCCACAAATGGGGAGTCACCACGGACCCCGGGAATTACCACCCATTAGCCTAACGAGCCTGGTCTGCAAGGCCATGGAACGTATCATCATGGAGCTTATAAACAAAGACATTGGCAATCTCCAAACTCTGGACCCCACCCAGTTCAGGTTTGTAAAAGGCAGATCATGTCACCTAAACCTGATAGACTTCTTTGAAGCAGTCACCAAAGCCATAGACGAGGGTAAGGTGGTTCACACAGCCTATCTAGATCTCGCCAAGACTTTTGACACCATCCTCCACTCTGGAATTATAGATATATTCACTAGACTAGGTATAAATCTCTATGTCACAAGATGGGTTGCCAACTGGCTGACTGACAGAACCCACACTGTGAAAGTAGCAGACTCCAAATCTAACTTCAGACCAGTGACAAGTGGAGTACCGCAGGGTTTAGTCCTGGGTCCTCTCCTATTTGGTATCTACTTCTCTGAAGTACAGGGTAACACAGAAGGTCTTTGGCTAATGAAGTTCGCAGATGACTGCAAACTAGGAGCCATAATCAAAACTCCTAACAATATGGACATCCTACAAAAGGCCCTCACTGAGACAGATTCCTGGTGTCAAAGCCATGGCCTTAAGCTCAATGCCAAAAAGTGCATTGTCATCCCCTTTGGTAAAAACTCTGTACCCATGAGCTACCACATAGGTGGTAGTCTATTTAACACCAAAAGTCTGATAAGAGACCTTGGGACACAGGTTGACAGTAGTCTCTCCTTTGATAATCACATTGCCACTGTAGTCAGGAAATCCTTCTACATGGCACACCTCATCACAAAAGGTTTCTCATCCAGGAAAAAAGAGGTCATTGTTCCCCTCTACTCATCACTCATTAGACCCATTATAGAGTACAATGCCCCTTTTGGTATGTACCTCACAAGACATCTACAACAACTGGAAAGGCCACAGAAATACCTCACAAAGAGGATTACTGGCCTCAAACAGATGCCCTACGCAGACCATCTCAAAAATCTCCAGCTTTACTCCATCGCATATCGCCTACTCAGAGGTGATCTCTGCCTAACATACAAAGCTATGTCAAACCCAGAGCTGTTGGACATGCTGCACTTAAAGAAATCCCAATCCTTCCGAGTTACATGCTCTAGGGACCTAAACCTTGTCACCACAATAAACAGAACATGCTGGAGGGATAGATTCCTGTCCCAGAGACGTCCCATACTCTGGAACCATCTACCTATCTATATCAAACAAAGCTCCTCATTAGCATTCTTCATGAAAAATCTTGATGACTGGATGGGAAATAGGAAATTCACCCCGGGGATCACCTCTGTGGCTCTGCTCGACGGGGACAGGAAAATAATTTTCTTGGGTGGCGATAGCCAGGGTACCTTTTTGGCTAGGCTTATATAGGCCCTAGGGCCAATAGCCTAGTACCTACCTATGAACCTATGAAAGGAACTTTATAAATTTAGTAAATATAAGTAAAATTGCCTCAACCTCTGTCTGTGTGTGCACTGTGCAACTCAGAGGAAGTTACATTATAAGATAATGTTCCTCGGGCTGAATCCAAAAATGGTTTGTGGAGCTGTGTTATATTGTTATATCCTGGTTAACAAATACAAATATGTAAATAAGTTAATACATAAATAGCTATCTATCTATCTATCTATATATATATATATATATATATATATATATATAAAATATATATTTGTATATATATATTTATATTTATATGTATATGTGTGTGTGTGTGTGTGTGTGTGTGTGTGTGTGTGTGTGTGTGTGTGTGTGTTTGTATATAGACACACACACACACACACACACACACACACACACACATTTATTTATTTATTTAACATTTGTTGACCGGGAATGCCTGACTAGGACAGAAACTATTTTCAGTGGAAGCCCATGGAGAAACTCTCTAGATGCATGTCTTTGGAATGTGGGTGGAGGAAACTGCAGTACCCAGAGGAAACCCAAACAAACACAGGGAGGACATGCAGACTCTGCACAGAAGGCACTCCACCTGAGAATCAAACCAGAGAACCTCTTGGTGTGAAGCAACAACATTAACCGCTGCACCTCTGTGTGTACATGGACACATGCACAGACACAGGCACACATACATGTGTGTGTGTGTGTGTGTGTGTGTGTGTGTGTGTGTGTGTGTATGTATTTATTTATATACACACCTATGCTCACACACACACACACACACACACACACACACACACACACACACACACACACACACACACATGTATGTATTCAGCTCATTTGGTTGAGGTGCACAATTTAAAACATACATGCTAAATTATACACTTTAATCAAATGAGTTGGAAATGCCACAAAATAATGACATGCTCTGCCACACATTTTAGTGCTTCTATCATCTCCATGAGCCATCACATTTTCAGAAATCTACCTTCTGATGACTGCTTACTACAGTGTCCAAGGTGGAGTTGAAGAAAACTCGTCTTGGTAAAACTAGATAATGTCTGTAACTACATTCCATTCACTGCCAATGCATCTCCCTCAGAGGTTATGCACACAGCAGTTCAAGCAGGGTCAGCATCCATTACTTGCCAGTATTAGGACTAATTGTGTTTGTTACAGACTCATAGATGTGGTGGCAGTATGTAGGTTTCCCAGTCTGAGGTATTGGGTTTTAAAAAGAGCTAGCAGTGGTCACCTATTAATTAGCTTTAAAAACAAAATTTTATGAAAGAGGCATAAAGAGATGCAATGATATTTCTGGAGATACTTAACATGCTGTTTTAGATTAGATGGGGTAAAGAACGTGATTTTCTGATTTTGGTAGCTTTAAGCTAGTCAGCAGTTAAACTGTCTGCCTTTAGCCTTCAGTCTTTAATAATGGTGTTACTTTTTATGATTTGACTTTGGTTAATTATTTTGTAATAATACTTTATGTTATGTTTTTTTTGCCAAGTCTAATAGTGCTACATTTCCTAGAAATTTATATGAGGTCATTACTAAAACACCTACTTTTATTTATTTATTTTTTAATGCGTATTTATTTTTGTAAAACTCTTTGACTATTGTGTCATCTTTAACTGAAGTAATCATATTACCCATTTCACAGGCATTAACATATTGGGTTATCCAATCTCTGTTTCTTATTTTTATGTATGAGAAAAAGTTACCTTTAATACAGAGTTCTGTAAAATATCAGTGGTAACTAGTATTGGGACAAATAAATTACATCTTCCCTGACTTGTTGTGTACTGTTGCTTGACCAGTATTTTACCCATATGGCTTGACTTTTAAAGCACTGATTTTGTCATTCACTAACTATGTGGAATACTGCTAAATGGCTTAGCAAGTTTATTTATTCACGCATGTATTTTTTAATGTATATTTGTTTGCTCAATGGACCATTTGCAGGTACAGCCTGGGAGAATAGTATCACATAAGAAATGAACAAAACACATTTACTGACAAAAGGATCTTCTAAAAAAAAAAAAAAAATATATATATATATATATATATTTGTACCAATGCAAGAATATGCTACAAAATTTAGTTCTAGAAGCAGTTTACAATATGAAAATATGGATGCCAGGAAAATGGATGTACATATTCTAATTAAAAGTTCAGTAATATAGGGGCACTTGTTATATAACATGTTCTTTGGTTTTCCTTTCTAGTTCAAAGGCATAACTCCATCTTAAGTGCAAAAGGGACCGTACTTTTTATTTTGTGTCATTTTATTCCTGTAGCATTTATGAACGTTGAGGATCTCAGCTTTTAGGAATAGGTATTACATTAAAGTGTGGTATTATAGCAGTGAAGTGTATTATGTTTTTCTAAGGCTTTGTATTTTACATCCTGAACGAAGTAGTCATCTGTGCGTTTTCCCTTAGCTAAATGTGTTTGGAAATATTAAAATTTTATGAATTTGGGAGCTTAGCTCCTAAATGGTCCCCAGAACTGCAAGCCCACTAACTAATGTGAACCTATGAGTTTTGCAGATGCAGTCTTAAAGCCACTGCAGATCTGAATTTGGTGCAAACATGTATGAAGTAAGGCTCTTAACATTGTTTGCTGTTTCCTGGGGAAATGCAGTTGGACACTAATGCTTACACTGTACTAGGTTTGTGAGTCCAGCTTTAAGCACTTAGCGGCAGAGCATTATTGTAACTGATCAGTAAGTTTAACATAATTTGTTTATATTTGTTACTAGGATAGCTCAGCTGGGCAGAAAAACTCCTTTTCCATATAGGCCTGGGAAGAACATCTGCAGATAATATGGGTTTACCAACACAAAGCAAGATGTATAGAGTCTTAAGCAAGTTTTATATGACTAATACATGGAGATGTACATTATATAAAGCATATAAATATGTATAGTTACACAGTTTCTACCAAAAATATCCTAAAATCCTAAACATGCCCAAACAGAGATGGTCTATGCTTGTGTGCATCTTCCAAAGATGAACATTAGTACTTCTCTATTTCAATAAAAAAAAGCATTCTGCATGTCAGTTATTACACTGCTGTAGCAATGCCAGCATTCTGCATGTCAGTTTTCAGGATTATTACACTGCTGTAGCAACGTCAGCATTCTGCATGTCAGTTTTCAGGCTTATTACACTGCTGTAGCAATGCCAGCATTCTGCATGTCAGTTTTCAGGCTTATTACACTTCTATAGCAATGCCAGCATTCTGCATGTCAGTTTTCAGGCTTATTACACTGCTGTAGCAATGCCAGCATTCTGCATGTTAGTTTTCAGGCTTATTACAATGCTGTAGCAACGTCAGCAATCTGCATGTCAGTTTTCAGGCTTATTACACTTCTATAGCAATGCCAGCATTCTGCATGTCAGTTTTCAGGCTTATTACACTGCTGTAGCACCACCAGCATTCTGCGTGTCAGTTTTCGGGCTTATTACACCACTGTAGCAACAGCAGCATTGTGTGTGTTAGTTATCAGATGTATTACACCGCTGTAGCAATGCCAGCATTCTGCATGTCAGTTTGCAGGCTTATTGCACTGCTGTAGCAACACCAGCATTCTGCGTGTCAGTTTTCAGGCTTATTACAATGCTGTAGCAATGCCAGCATTCTGTGTGTCAGTTTTCAGGCTTATTACACTTCTATAGCAATGCCAGCGTTCTGCGTGTCAGTTTTCAGGTTTTTTACACTGCTGTAGCAATGCCAGCATTCTGCGTGTCAGTTTTCAGACTTTTTACACTGCTGTAGCAACACCAGCATTCTGTGTGTCAGTTTTTAGGCTAATTACACTGCTGTAGCAATGCCAGTATTCTGCGTGTCAGTTTTCAGTACACTGATGTAGCAATGCCAGCATTCTGTGTGTCGGTTTTCAGGCTTATTACACTGCTGTAGCAATGCCAGCAATATGTGTGTCAGTTTTCAGGCTTATTACACTGCTGTAGCAACGTCAGTATTCTGTGTGTCAGTTTTCAGGCTTATTACACTGCTGTAGCAATGTCAGCATTCTGCATGTCAATTTTCAGGCTTATTACATTGCTCTAGCAGCGCTAGCATTCTGCGTGTCAGTTTTCAGGCTTATTACACTGCTGTAGCAATGCCAGCATTCCGCATGTCAGTTTTCAGGCTTATTACGCTGCTGTAGCAATGCCAGAATTCTGCGTGTCAGTTTTCAGGCTTATTACACTGCTGTAGCAATGCCAGCATTCTGCGTGTCAGTTTTCAGGCTTATTACATTGCTGTAGCAACGCCAGCATTCTGTGTGTCAGTTTTCAGGCTTATTACACTGCTGTAGCAACTCCAGCATTCTGCGTGTCAGTTTTTAGGCTTATTACACTGCTGTAGCAACACTAGCATTCTGCATGTCAGTTTTCAGGCTTATTACACTGCTGTAGCAATGCCAGCATTCTGCATGTCAGTTTGCAGGCTTATTGCACTGCTGTAGCAACACCAGCATTCTGCGTGTCAGTTTTCAGGCTTATTACAATGCTGTAGCAATGCCAGCATTCTGTGTGTCAGTTTTCAGGCTTATTACACTTCTATAGCAATGCCAGCATTCTGCGTGTCAGTTTTCAGGTTTTTTACACTGCTGTAGCAATGCCAGCATTCTGCGTGTCAGTTTTCAGACTTTTTACACTGCTGTAGCAACACCAGCATTCTGTGTGTCAGTTTTTAGGCTTATTACACTGCTGTAGCAATGCCAGTATTCTGCGTGTCAGTTTTCAGTACACTGATGTAGCAATGCCAACATTCTGTGTGTCGGTTTTCAGGCTTATTACACTGCTGTAGCAATGGCAGCAATCTGTATGTCAGTTTTCAGGCTTATTACACTGCTGTAGCAACGTCGGCATTCTGTGTGTCAGTTTTCAGGCTTATTACACTGCTGTAGCAACGTCAGCATTCTGCGTGTCAATTTTCAGGCTTATTACACTGCTGTAGCAATGCCAGCATTCTGTGTGTCAGTTTTCAGGCTTATTACACTGCTGTAGCAATGCCAGCATTCTGAGTGTCAGTTTTCAGTATACTGCTGTAGCAACACCAGCATTCTGCGTTTTAGTTTTCAGGATTTTTACACTGCTGTAGCAACGCCAGCATTCTGCGTGTCAGTTTTCAGGCTTATTACATTGCTCTAGCAGCGCCAGCATTCTGCGTGTCAGTTTTCAGGCTTATTACACTGCTGTAGCAATACCAGCATTCTCGTGTCAGTTTTCAGGCTTATTATGCTGCTGTAGCAATGCCAGCATTCTGTGTGTCAGTTTTCAGACTTATTACACTGCTGTAGCAATGCCAGCATTCTGTGTGTCAGTTTTCAGGCTTATTACACTGCTGTAGCAACACCAGCATTCTGCATGTCAGTTTTCAGACTTATCACACTGCTGTAGCAAAGCCAGCATTCTGCATGTCAGTTTTCAGGCTTATTACACTGCTGTAGCAACCCCAGCATTCTGCATGTCAGTTTTCAGTATACTACTGTAGCAACCCCAGCATTCTGAGTGTCAGTTTTCAAGCTTATTACACTGCTCTAGCAATGCCAGCATTCTGCATGTCAGTTTTTTAGGCTTATTACACTGCTGTAGCAATGCCAGCATTCTGCATGTCAGTTTTCAGGCTTATTACGCTGCTGTAGCAGTACCAGAATTCTGCGTTTCAGTTTTCAGGTTTATTACACTGCTGTAGCAATGCCAGCATTATGCATGTCAGTTTTCAGGCTTATTACACTGCTGTAGCAACGCCAACTTTCTGTGTGTCAGTTTTCAGGCTTACTACACTGCTGTAGCAACACCAGCATTCTGCATATCAGTTTTCAGGCTTATTACACTGCTCTAGCAATGCCAGCATTCTGCATGTCAGTTTTCAGGCTTATTACGTTGCTGTAGCAATGCCAAAATTCTGCGTGTCAGTTTTCAGGATTATTACACTGCTGTAGCAATACCTGTATTCTCGTGTCAGTTTTCAGGCTTATTACACTGCTGTAGCAATGCCAGAATTCTGCATGTCAGTTTTCAGGCTTATTACACTGCTGTAGCAATGCCAGCATTCTGCATGTCAGTTTTCAGGTTTATTACACTGCTGTAGCAATGCCAGCATTATGCATGTCAGTTTTCAGGCTTATTACACTGCTGTAGCAACACCAGCTTTCTGTGTGTCAATTTTCAGGCTTATTACACTGCTGTAGCAACACCAGCATTCTGCGTGTCAGTTTTCAGGCTTATTACACTGCTTTAGCAATGCCAGCATTCTGCATGTCAGTTCTCAGGCTTATTATGCTGCTGTAGCACCACCAGCATTCTGCGTATCAGTTTTCGGGCTTATTACACCGCTGTAGCAATGCCAGCATTCTTCATGTCAGTTTTCAGGCTTATTACACTGCTGTAGCAACACCAGCATTCTGCGTATCAGTTTTCAGGCTTATTACAATGCTGTAGCAATGTCAGCATTCTGTGTGTCAGTTTTCAGGCTTATTACACTTCTGTAGCAATGCCAGCATTCTGCGTGTCAGTTTTCAGGTTTTTTACACTGCTGTAGCAAAGCCAGCATTCTGCGTGTCAGTTTTCAGACTTTTTACACTGCTGTAGCAATGTCAGCATTCTGTGTGTCAGTTTTTAGGCTTATTACACTGCTGTAGCAATGCCAGTATTCTGCGTGTCAGTTTTCAGTACACTGATGTAGCAATGCCAGCATTCTGTGTGTCGGTTTTCAGGCTTATTACACTGCTGTAGCAATCAAACACTATGCTATGCACATAGATACTGCGCGGCCGGATCAAACCAAAAAACACTGTTGGCCAGCAGAAGCGTGAAACAGTGAAAAAATATACTAAGTAGTTTGCTGATTAAACATATCTTTTAATAATCAGACTGGTTTCGGCAATAAAATATAAGCCTTCATCAGTGATACACAGCAAATTCAGGACATTTCTCATGAATATTTATAAGAGTGCCTGACCAAAGATAATTGTAACCTGGCATAATTAATGGTATATTCTTACTACAGAAACAGAAAAACTGTTGACAAACATTATAAAATCAGTGTGTTCATGGGTTCAACACATTAAAGCCTATGATTATATAACATATTAATAATACGTTGTTGATGAAATAATAAATGATAAAGAAATAATAAAGAAATACACCACAAATACAGGTGTATTATATATATAAAAAATATATATGTATATAATCAAACAGAAAACCAATGATAAATTAGTGACACGAAAGATCCCAATAAATTTGTGGTTATTAGTGAGCAGTCACGATTATCCAACATCTACTAGGGTATCCACAGGAACCTGAAAAACATAAATATGAAAATATTTCATTTTGTATCAAGACACTTGAAGTGACTATACATATTATTAGTAATAAATGATCATACAATCATGATATAACACAAAAATGTTAATCATAAGTGATCATTCAAACCTGGTGGAAAAAGTGCTCCCAATGTGGTAATCCAATATCTTTCTTTGTGGTTTAGAATGCTATGCCAACCTTGAGTGTTGTTACGATCTCCAATAATTCTGTCAATGATCATGAATGTGTATTGGGCCTTTTGATGTTTCAAAGTATGTCGAAAAAGAGCATTGTGGTCTTTCTTGTTTTTGATATCACTTCTATGTTCATTAATGCGTGTCCTCAATGGTCTGGATGTCTGACCCACATAGAAAGCAGAACAGTGACAGGTGGCCAAATAGACCACCCAACTGCTACTGCAATTACCAAATATCTTACAATCATACACTTTGCTGGTGTTTTGACTAGAAAAATGTTTGGATTTGCAAATTTGTTTACAAGACCCGCAGTGTCCACACACAAAGGTTCCCAGTAGTTTGTCTCCAGACAATGTAAGTTGTTGGTATATGGCCCCACCACTTTCTTTATGTTTGAAATGACTGAACAATGAACCCAAAGTCTTGCCTCTTCTATAACTGAATTGACACTGGGATCCCAATATAGGTCTTAACTGATCATTGGCCAATAAAATATTCCAATGTTTATTAATAATGCTGCGAATCGCATTAAGGTTTCTACCATAAGAAGTAACCAATCTGATAGAAGATGCAGATGGTTCCCGATGCTCAGTTTGATATTGCAATAGTGTGTTCCTATCCAAACTTGTTGACCAATCCCAGGCCTTGACTAAATCTAGTTGTCTGTAGCCTCTGCTGACAAATCTCTGGAACAAATCCTGACTAGCTTTCACATATCCAATATTGGTGGAGTTGATACATTTCATCCGCATAAATTGGGACTTAGGAATATTGCGGATTGTGTGGCGTGGATGCATGCTGGAGGCGTGCAATAAGGTATTATATTGGGGATATTTGCGGTAAGTCCTAGTGTTGAGAGTGTGATCAACATTTCTATTAACCGTTACATCTAAAAAGTTAATAGATTGTAAATCATAGGTCACCGTAAATTCTATACCCCAGATATTGCCATTAAGGTAACCCAAAAACTCTTGTAGATACGTGGCATCTGCACGCCACACCATCCAGCAATCATCAAGATATCTCCGCCAGATATCAATTTCCACCAAATAGATGTTATGTAATGGTTCATAAATCATACATTCTTCAAAGAAGGCCATAAATAGATCGGCATATATGGGAGCAAATGAGGCTCCCATAGCCGTTCCTTGAAGCTACCAATAGCATTCCCCATGAAAATAAAACACATTTTTGTTTAACACATGTTCGGTCATACATATTAGTAGTGTGTTAAAACCAGGCGGATACAAAGCAGATCGATCTAACCATTATTTTAATGCTTGGAGACCCGCCCAATGTGGAATGCTTGTATATAAGGCCTTAACATCCAAAGAACACATAAGCCAAGTAGGTTCCAACTGAACCTCCTGTATGATCTTTAAAAATTGTGTGGTATCTTGTAATCTGGCCCTGACTAAATTCAGTAAAGGTTTGAGATACTGTGTCAGAAACATAGATAATGGTTCAGTCAATGAACCTATACCAGAGACAATCGGTCTACCAGGTGGCTTTGAAAGTGATTTATGAATCTTAGGAAGGAGATACAAAATCTGTTTTTGTGGATCCTGAACAGTGAGATGCATGACACAAGTCTTACTAATGATCCCTTCTTCCTCAGCTAAATTTAAAAAGGAATCAATTTCCTTTTTGAAAACAGGAGTGGGATCAATCTCCATATGCATATAGCATTTGGTATCTGATAATTGTGATCTGCCCTCACTAAGGTAATAATTCATGTTGAGAACCAGAACTGCTCCACCCTTATCAGCTGGTAAAATTGCAATATTATGATTATGATGTAATTGATCCAAAGCCAATATTTCCTGAGGTGATAAATTATGGCCCAGTATGGAATAATCCTTGAGTTCAAAATGCAGGTCCCTAAGAACTGATTGCATAAAAATAGAAACATGTTTGTTCATGGGTGGCTTGAAATTAGATTTAAGAAATCTAAACTCTGTGGATCATTGAGATTCCCTGTCTTGGAAAAACAATTTCAAATTTAAATTACGACAAAGGCTGATAATGTCATTGACAGTATGATATTCATCTGAAAAAAACCCAGGTACATATCCAAGTCCTTTATTCAATAGTTGTTCCTGTTCATCAGACAAATTAACATCAGACAAGTTTAAAACATTATGATATTCAGTACAAGTTAGGTTATGAATTTCTGTATCAGTCCCTCTAGGGAATTGTGTTTTATGTTTGTGTTTACGTCCCCCTCTATGCCTGACACCATGTCTAAAGGGACAGACATGTTAGTTCTTTTATGTGTAGGGGATTCTCTGTGTCCAGTACTGTCATAATCAGTCAAGGAGGAATCTTCCCCTGAAGTGCTAGTGTTTGTTCTATCACTAGTCTTAAGAATCGACCTTGGTCGTTTCTTTGTCCTAACCATTGTTGTGCCCTGATCAGCATTGACAAACTTAACATGCCTTTGAATATCAAATGGGCATCCTCTTTGGTAATCTAAGCTATCCCTATTAAATTTTCTGATTTTCCTTTGTTTAGTTATTGTCTCATGATTTGTCAAATCCTTTGATAATTTGTTAATATATTGCTGAAAAGTGGGAAGTGACTCGAATTTTTTGCATTCATCACACATAATTTTGACCTCACGCATATTAGTATCAACCATTCTACCATAGTATTGTGCAAGTATATTGACAGATAGCATGGATGCCTGTTGCAAGGCTTCTCTCCATTCTTGATTAAGTCTGTCCTCTGGTCTCCCTACTAAAGGTTGTAACCGGACCCTATGTCCTCTGGGGGAAATATTCTTGCTTAAATAAGCATTAAACAATTTAAGGTGCCAAATATTGGATCTTAAATTTTTTAGTCCCTTGGTAAGGGACTGAAATGCCAAATCAGTGTCTTGGGGTAGTTGTTGTCCAGACTCAGAAGGGTTACTGCCTGGTGAGGACCCAATGCCAAAAACACCAATGTTCTCCCGATCGGCACATAACCCTGACAATATTTTGTCTAAATCCATGCTGCCAATACGGAGTGTTGAGGCCAAACATGTAAACAATACCAGAGACAATAATCTAAGATGTCCAAAACAACCAACTATAAATACTATCAATGCTAAGCAGGGCACAACAACAGTAATCAAAGGACTTATGATCAGTATATGTTTAAATATAGTTCAAAAACATGTGATAGTCCAAATACTGCACAATAGTAAATTGCAATCAATCAAAACGCAATAATGACAGTGGTGTAGCATGTACCCAGTAAGTCACAGGAAATATAGGCAATGTGTCTTAAAATGGGTACAATAACTTGACCCAAAGACAAATAATAATGATGAACTGAAATTGAAATAGACCCTAAAAGATATGTGACTTAGTGTACTGTACCAAAGCATATATAAAAAAATTCACCTTCCCCTAAAAAAGGCTTAAGTATAGAGATTATACACAAAAATAGTACAAATAACAGTATTCCGAACACATAGAGTAACAGTTCAATGAAAATGAAACCAGGTTGCCAAGCCAATAGTGCAAATAACCTGATAACTGTTACCTGAATGAAAACAATATATTTATCTGTACAAAATCTCAAACTATGTTCACAAAGGCATATATAACCTTGCCCTGATAACTGGTGTATTAATATGTCTTGCAGATGTAACTTCCGGCATATAAATCCGCAATTAATGCCACCACAGGGTCTTGATAGATAAAAACAGTAATAAACAGATAAACAGATCACAATATTAATTATTCATCTGTATCCACAAAGATATATTTCCCTTTTAAGCAAAGAGGAAGAGAATCAAAAAAAAGGAAAATGCTTGTATATCCTAGTACACACAGAACATATAGAAACTTTCTTGTCCATGTACTGAAATAAAAATGTCAATGTTCCAGAGGAACTGTTGAGACTGACAATACCAGGACCTTCGTAGTTTGGTTCCCTTATGGCAATAGTAATGTGTACATTAGTTCATCTAACAATCCACCAAACTGTAATCGATAGACCCTAAAAGATATGTGACTTAGTGTACTGTACCAAAGCATATATAAAATTCACCTTCCCCTAATAAGGCTTGAATATAGTGATTATACACAAAAATAGTGCAAAAAACAGTATTCCAAACACATAGAGTAACAGTTCAATGAAAATGAAACCAGGTTGCCAAGCCAATAGTGCAAATAACCTGATAGCTGGTACCTGAATGAAAACAATATATTGATGTGTGCAAAATCTCAAACTGTGTTCACCAAGGCATATATAACCTTGCCCTGATAATTAGTATATTAATATGTCTTGCAGATGTAACTTTCGCCATATAAATCCACAAATAATGCCACCACAGGGTCTTGATAGATAAAAAACTGAAATAAACAGATAAACAGATCACAATATTAATTAAATATCTGTATCCACAAAGATATATGTCCCTTTTAAGCAAAGAGGAAGACAATCAAAATAAGAAAAATGCTTGTATATCCTAGTACACACAGAACATATAGAAACTTTCTTGTCCCTGTACTGAAATAAAATGTCAATGTTCCAGAAGAACCGTTGAGACTTACAATACCAGGGCCTTCGTAGTTTAGTTCCCTTATGGCAATAGTAATATGTTCATTGGTTCAGATAACAATCCACCAAACTGTAATCAATAAATCCAAGTTTTAGTCTGCTGGATGTAAAACAAACCTCCGATGAGAAATGTCAGCACGAAAATCAAAAAAGTGTACAAAAGTTGCAGAACTCCGCCCAAATACGTAAATGATACACAATCCCGAACAAAAAATGTCCAAGAATCAGAGAAACGATGTACATATACGTTGGTTTGAAAAGCACAAGTGGCTAAACAAAAGTCAATATCTATTAGCTCCAAATTACAGAAGCGACATCATGACACACAATGTTTAGTTAAATCCCTCCAGAAATGCTGAAATACTGAGATACACGTAAATGTAGTCCTGAAGCCCCACTAAACGAATGTAATCCAAAGGCCCAGACGTTGGTGAAAAACGCTATCATCTGCCACGTGTATACCATGGAAGTAAAAACGAAAAAATGGTGAACCACACTGGAACACACTGAATAAACGTAATGCTTCTCAAATGATGCTGGAATTCTCATAAGCTGGATGTAACAATTCAAGGGAAGATTCCTCCTTGATGAAAACAGTACTGAACATGAACCTACAGCATAGCCAAAAGACTGCAATCAAACACTATGCTATGCACGTAGATACTGCGCGGTCGGATCGAAACAAAAAACACTGTTGGCCAGCAGAAGCGTGAAACAGTGAAAAAATATACTAAGTAGTTTGCTGATTAAACATATCTTTTAATAATCAGACCAGTTTCGGCAATAAAATATAAGCCTTCATCAGTGATACAGAGCAAATTCAGGACATTTCTCATGAATATTTATAAGAGTGCCTGACCAATGAGAATTGTAACCTTGCATAATTAATGGTATATTCTTTCTACAGAAACAGAAAAACTGTTGATAAACATTATAAAATCAGTGTGTTCATGGGTTCAACACATTAAAGCCTATGATTATATAACATATTAATAATACATTGTTGATGAAATAATAAATGATAAAGAAATAATAAAGAAATACACCACAAATACAGGTGTATTATATATATAAAAAATATATATGTATATAATCAAACAGAAAACCAATGATAAATTAGTGACACGAAAGATCCCAATAAATTTGTGGTTATTAGTGAGCAATCACGATTATCCAACATCTACTAGGGTATCCACAGGAACCTGAAAAACATAAATATGAAAATATTTCATTTTGTATCAAGACACTTGAAGTGACTATACATATTATTAGTAATAAATGATCATACAATCATGATATAACACAAAAATGTTAATCATAAGTGATCATTCAAACCTGGTGGAAAAAGTGCTCCCAATGTGGTAATCCAATATCTTTCTTTGTGGTTTAGAATGCTATGCCAACCTTGAGTGTTGTTACGATCTCCAATAATTCTGTCAATGATCATGAATGTGTATTGGGCCATTTGATGTTTCAAAGTATGTTGAAAAAGAGCATTGTGGTCTTTCTTGTTTTTGATATCACTTCTATGTTCATTAATGCGTGTCCTCAATGGTCTGGATGTCTGACCCACATAGAAAGCAGAACAGTGACAGGTGGCCAAATAGACCACCCAACTGCTACTGCAATTACCAAATATCTTACAATCATACACTTTGCTGGTGTTTTGACTAGAAAAATGTTTGGATTTGCAAATTTGTTTACAAGACCCGCAGTGTCCACACGCAAAGGTTCCCAGTAGTTTGTCTCCAGACAATGTAAGTTGTTGGTATATGGCCCAACCACTTTCTTTATGTTTGAAATGACTGAACAATGAACCCAAAGTCTTGCCTCTTCTATAGCTGAATTGACACTGGGATCCCAATATAGGTCTTAACTGATCATTGGCCAATAAAATATTCCAATGTTTATTAATAATGCTGCGAATCGCATTATGGTTTCTACCATAAGAAGTAACCAATCTGATAGAAGATGCAGATGGTTCCCGATGCTCAGTTTGATATTGCAATAGTGTGTTCCTATCCAAACTTGTTGACCAATCCCAGGCCTTGACTAAATCTAGTTGTCTGTAGCCTCTGCTGACAAATCTCTGGAACAAATCCTGACTAGCTTTCACATATCCAATATTGGTGGAGTTGATACGTTTCATCCGCATAAATTGGGACTTAGGAATATTGCGGATTGTGTGGCGTGGATGCATGCTGGAGGCGTGCAATAAGGTATTATATTGGGGATATTTGTGGTAAGTCCTAGTGTTGAGAGTGTGATCAACATTTCTATTAACCGTTACATCTAAAAAGTTAATAGATTGTAAATCATAGGTCACCGTAAATTCTATACCCCAGATATTGCCATTAAGGTAACCCAAAAACTCTTGTAGATACGTGGCATCTGCACGCCACACCATCCAGCAATCATCAAGATATCTCCGCCAGATATCAATTTCCACCAAATAGATGTTATGTAATGGTTCATAAATCCTATATTCTTCAAAGAAGGCCATAAATAGATCGGCATATATGGGAGCAAATGAGGCTCCCATAGCCGTTCCTTGAAGCTACCAATAGCATTCCCCATGAAAATAAAACACATTTTTGTTTAACACATGTTCGGTCATACATATTAGTAGTGTGTTAAAACCAGGCGGATACAAAGCAGATCGATCTAACCAGTATTTTAATGCTTGGAGACCCGCCCAATGTGGAATGCTTGTATATAAGGCCTTAACATCCAAAGAACACATAAGCCAAGTAGGTTCCAACTGAACCTCCTGTATGATCTTTAAAAATTGTGTGGTATCTTGTAATCTGGCCCTGACTAAATTCAGTAAAGGTTTGAGATACTGTGTCAGAAACATAGATAATGGTTCAGTCAATGAACCTATACCAGAGACAATCGGTCTACCAGGTGGCTTTGAAAGTGATTTATGAATCTTAGGAAGTAGATACAAAATCTGTTTTTGTGGATCCTGAACAGTGGGATGCATGACACAAGTCTTACTAATGATCCCTTCTTCCTCAGCTAAATTTAAAAAGGAATCAATTTCCTTTTTGAAAACAGGAGTGGGATCAATCTCCATATGCATATAGCATTTGGTATCTGATAATTGTGATCTGCCCTCACTAAGGTAATAATTCATGTTGAGAACCACAACTGCTCCACCCTTATCAGCTGGTAAAATTGCAATATTATGATTATGATGTAATTGATCCAAAGCCAATATTTCCTGAGGTGATAAATTATGGCCCAGTATGGAATAATCCTTGAGTTCAAAATGCAGGTCCCTAAGAACTGATTGCATAAAAATAGAAACATGTTTGTTCATGGGCAGCTGAAAATTAGATTTAAGAAATTTAAACTCTGTGGATCTTTGAGATTCCCTGTCTTGGAAAAACAATTTCAAATTTAAATTACGACAAAAGCTGATAATGTCATTGACAGTATGATATTCATCTGAAAAAAAAACAGGTACATATCCAAGTCCTTTATTCAATAGTTGTTCCTGTTCATCAGACAAATTAACATCAGACAAGTTTAAAACATTATGATATTCAGTACAAGTTAGGTTATGAATTCCTGTATCAGTCCCTCTAGGGAATTGTGTTTTATGTTTGTGTTTACGTCCCCCTCTTTGCCTGACACCATGTCTAAAGGGACAGACATGTTAGTTCTTTTATGTGTAGGGGATTCTCTGTGTCCAGTACTGTCATAATCAGTCAAGGAGGAATCTTCCCCTGAAGTGCTAGTGTTTGTTCTATCACTAGTCTTAAGAATCGACCTTGGTCGTTTCTTTGTCCTAACCATTTTTGTGCCCTGATCAGCATTGACAAACTTAACATGCCTTTGAATATCAAATGGGCGTCCTCTTTGGTAATCTAAGCTATCCCTATTAAATTTTCTGATTTTCCTTTGTTTAGTTATTGTCTCATGATTTGTCAAATCCTTTGATAATTTGTTAATATATTGCTGAAAAGTGGGAAGTGACTCAAATTGTTTGCATTCATCACACATAATTTTGACCTCACGCATATTAGTATCAACCATTCTACCATAGTATTGTGCAAGTATATTGACAAATAGCATGGATGCCTGTTGCAAGGCTTCTCTCCATTCTTGATTAAGTCTGTCCTCTGGTCTCCCTACTAAAGGTTGTAACCGGACCCTAAGTCCTCTGGGGGCAATATTCTTGCTTAAATAAGCATTAAACAATTTAAGGTGCCAAATATTGGATCTTAAATTTTTTAGTCCCTTGGTAAGGGACTGAAATGCCAAATCAGTGTCTTGGGGTAGTTGTTGTCCAGACTCAGAAGGGGTACTGCCTGGTGAGGACCCAATGCCAAAAACACCAATGTCCTCCCGATCGGCACATAACCCTGACAATATTTTGTCTAAATCCATGCTGCCAGTATGGAGTGTTGAGGCCAAACGTGTAAACAATACCAGAGACAATAATCTAAGATGTCCAAAACAACCAACTATAAATACTATCAATGCTAAGCAGGGCACAACAACAGTAATCAAAGGACTTATGATCAGTATATGTTTAAATATAGTTCAAAAACATGTGATAGTCCAAATACTGCACAATAGTAAATTGCAATCAATCAAAACGCAATAATGACAGTGGTGTAGCATGTACCCAGTAAGTCACAGGAAATATAGGCAATGTGTCTTAAAATGGGTACAATAACTTGACCCAAAGACAAATAATAATGATGAACTGAAATTGAAATAGACCCTAAAAGATATGTGACTTAGTGTACTGTACCAAAGCATATATAAAAAAAATCACCTTCCCCTAAAAAAGGCTTAAGTATAGAGATTATACACAAAAATAGTACAAGAAACAGTATTCCGAACACATAGAGTAACAGTTCAATGAAAATGAAACCAGGTTGCCAAGCCAATAGTGCAAATAACCTGATAACTGTTACCTGAATGAAAACAATATATTTATGTGTACAAAATCTCAAACTATGTTCACAAAGGCATATATAACCTTGCCCTGATAACTGGTGTATCAATATGTCTTGCAGATGTAACTTCTGGCATATAAATCTGCAATTAATGCCACCACAGGGTCTTGATAGATAAAAACAGTAATAAACAGATAAACAGATCACAATATTAATTATTCATCTGTATCCACAAAGATATATTTCCCTTTTAAGCAAAGAGGAAGAGAATCAAAAAAAAAAGGAAAATGCTTGTATATCCTAGTACACACAGAACATATAGAAACTTTCTTGTCCATGTACTGAAATAAAAATGTCAATGTTCCAGAGGAACTGTTGAGACTGACAATACCAGGACCTTCGTAGTTTGGTTCCCTTATGGCAATAGTAATGTGTACATTAGTTCATCTAACAATCCACCAAACTGTAATCGATAGACCCTAAAAGATATGTGACTTAGTGTACTGTACCAAAGCATATATAAAATTCACCTTCCCCTAATAAGGCTTGAATATAGTGATTATACACAAAAATAGTGCAAAAAACAGTATTCCAAACACATAGAGTAACAGTTCAATGAAAATGAAACCAGGTTGCCAAGCCAATAGTGCAAATAACCTGATAGCTGGTACCTGAATGAAAACAATATATTGATGTGTGCAAAATCTCAAACTGTGTTCACCAAGGCATATATAACCTTGCTCTGATAATTAGTATATTAATATGTCTTGCAGATGTAACTTTCGCCATATAAATCCACAAATAATGCCACCACAGGGTCTTGATAGATAAAAAACAGAAATAAACAGATAAACAGATCACAATATTAATTAAATATCTGTATCCACAAAGATATATGTCCCTTTTAAGCAAAGAGGAAGACAATCAAAATAAGAAAAATGCTTGTATATCCTAGTACACACAGAACATATAGAAACTTTCTTGTCCCTGTACTGAAATAAAATGTCAATGTTCCAGAAGAACCGTTGAGACTCACAATACCAGGGCCTTCGTAGTTTAGTTCCCTTATGGCAATAGTAATATGTTCATTGGTTCAGATAACAATCCACCAAACTGTAATCAATAAATCCAAGTTTTAGTCTGCTAGATGTAAAACAAACCTCCGATGAGAAATGTCAGCACGAAAATCAAAAAAGTGTACAAAAGTTGCAGAACTCCGCTCAAATACGTAAATGATACACAATCCCGAACAAAAAATGTCCAAGAATCAGAGAAACGATGTACATATACGTTGGTTTGAAAAGCACAAGTGGCTAAACAAAAGTCAATATCTATTAGCTCCAAATTACAGAAGCGACATCATGACACACAATGTTTAGTTAAATACCTCCAGAAATGCTGAAATACTGAGATACACGTAAATGTAGTCCTGAAGCCCCACTAAACGAATGTAATCCAAAGGCCCAGACGTTGGTGAAAAACGCTATCATCTGCCACGTGTATACCATGGAAGTAAAAACGAAAAAATGGTGAACCACACTGGAACACACTGAATAAACGTAATGCTTCTCAAATGATGCTGGAATTCTCATAAGCTGGACGTAACAATTCAAGGGACGATTCCTCCTTGATGAAAACAGTACTGAACATGAACCTACAGCATAGCCAAAAGACTGCAATCAAACACTATGCTATGCACGTAGATACTGCGCGGTCGGATCAAACCAAAAAACACTGTTGGCCAGCAGAAGCATGAAACAGTGAAAAAATATACTAAGTAGTTTGCTGATTAAACATATCTTTTAATAATCAGACCGGTTTCGGCAATAAAATATAAGCCTTCATCAGTGATACACAGCAAATTCAGGACATTTCTCATGAATATTTATAAGAGTGCCTGACCAATGAGAATTGTAACCTTGCATAATTAATGGTATATTCTTACTACAGAAACAGAAAAACTGTTGATAAACATTATAAAATCAGTGTGTTCATGGGTTCAACACATTAAAGCCTATGATTATATAACATATTAATAATACATTGTTGATGAAATAATAAATGATAAAGAAATAATAAAGAAATACACCACAAATACAGGTGTATTATATATATAAAAAATATATATGTATATAATCAAACAGAAAACCAATGATAAATTAGTGACACGAAAGATCCCAATAAATTTGTGGTTATTAGTGAGCAATCACGATTATCCAACATCTACTAGGGTATCCACAGGAACCTGAAAAACATAAATATGAAAATATTTCATTTTGTATCAAGACACTTGAAGTGACTATACATATTATTAGTAATAAATGATCATACAATCATGATATAACACAAAAATGTTAATCATAAGTGATCATTCAAACCTGGTGGAAAAAGTGCTCCCAATGTGGTAATCCAATATCTTTCTTTGTGGTTTAGAATGCTATGCCAACCTTGAGTGTTGTTACGATCTCCAATAATTCTGTCAATGATCATGAATGTGTATTGGGCCTTTTGATGTTTCAAAGTATGTTGAAAAAGAGCATTGTGGTCTTTCTTGTTTTTGATATCACTTCTAAGTTCATTAATGCGTGTCCTCAATGGTCTGGATGTCTGACCCACATAGAAAGCAGAACAGTGACAGGTGGCCAAATAGACCACCCAACTGCTACTGCAATTACCAAATATCTTACAATCATACACTTTGCTGGTGTTTTGACTAGAAAAATGTTTGGATTTGCAAATTTGTTTACAAGACCCGCAGTGTCCAAACGCAAAGGTTCCCAGTAGTTTGTCTCCAGACAATGTAAGTTGTTGGTATATGGCCCAACCACTTTCTTTATGTTTGAAATGACTGAACAATGAACCCAAAGTCTTGCCTCTTCTATAGCTGAATTGACACTGGGATCCCAATATAGGTCTTAACTGATCATTGGCCAATAAAATATTCCAATGTTTATTAATAATGCTGCGAATCGCATTATGGTTTCTACCATAAGAAGTAACCAATCTGATAGAAGATGCAGATGGTTCCCGATGCTCAGTTTGATATTGCAATAGTGTGTTCCTATCCAAACTTGTTGACCAATCCCAGGCCTTGACTAAATCTAGTTGTCTGTAGCCTCTGCTGACAAATCTCTGGAACAAATCCTGACTAGCTTTCACATATCCAATATTGGTGGAGTTGATACGTTTCATCCGCATAAATTGGGACTTAGGAATATTGCGGATTGTGTGGCGTGGATGCATGCTGGAGGCGTGCAACAAGGTATTATATTGGGGATATTTGCTGTAAGTCCTAGTGTTGAGAGTGTGATCAACATTTCTATTAACCGTTACATCTAAAAAGTTAATAGATTGTAAATCATAGGTCACCGTAAATTCTATACCCCAGATATTGCCATTAAGGTAACCCAAAAACGCTTGTAGATACGTGGCATCTGCACGCCACACCATCCAGCAATCATCAAGATATCTCCGCCAGATATCAATTTCCACCAAATAGATGTTATGTAATGGTTCATAAATCATATATTCTTCAAAGAAGGCCATAAATAGATCGGCATATATGGGAGCAAATGAGGCTCCCATAGCCGTTCCTTGAAGCTACCAATAGCATTCCCCATGAAAATAAAACACATTTTTGTTTAACACATGTTCGGTCATACATATTAGTAGTGTGTTAAAACCAGGCGGATACAAAGCAGATCGATCTAACCAGTATTTTAATGCTTGGAGACCCGCCCAATGTGGAATGCTTGTATATAAGGCCTTAACATCCAAAGAACACATAAGCCAAGTAGGTTCCAACTGAACCTCCTGTATGATCTTTAAAAATTGTGTGGTATCTTGTAATCTGGCCCTGACTAAATTCAGTAAAGGTTTGAGATACTGTGTCAGAAACATAGATAATGGTTCAGTCAATGAACCTATATCAGAGACAATCGGTCTACCAGGTGGCTTTGAAAGTGATTTATGAATCTTAGGAAGTAGATACAAAATCTGTTTTTGTGGATACTGAACAGTCAGATGCATGACACAAGTCTTACTAATGATCCCTTCTTCCTCAGCTAAATTTAAAAAGGAATCAATTTCCTTTTTGAAAACAGGAGTGGGATCAATCTCCATATGCATATAGCATTTGGTATCTGATAATTGTGATCTGCCCTCACTAAGGTAATAATTCATGTTGAGAACCACAACTGCTCCACCCTTATCAGCTGGTAAAATTGCAATATTATGATTATGATGTAATTGATCCAAAGCCAATATTTCCTGAGGTGATAAATTATGGCCCAGTATGGAATAATCCTTGAGTTCAAAATGCAGGTCCCTAAGAACTGATTGCATAAAAATAGAAACATGTTTGTTCATGGGCAGCTGAAAATTAGATTTAAGAAATCTAAACTCTGTGGATCTTTGAGATTCCCTGTCTTGGAAAAACAATTTCAAATTTAAATTACGACAAAAGCTGATAATGTCATTGACAGTATGATATTCATCTGAAAAAAACCCAGGTACATATCCAAGTCCTTTATTCAATAGTTGTTCCTGTTCATCAGACAAATTAACATCAGACAAGTTTAAAACATTATGATATTCAGTACAAGTTAGGTTATGAATTTCTGTATCAGTCCCTCTAGGGAATTGTGTTTTATGTTTGTGTTTACGTCCCCCTCTTTGCCTGACACCATGTCTAAAGGGACAGACATGTTAGTTCTTTTATTTGTAGGGGATTCTCTGTGTCCAGTACTGTCATAATCAGTCAAGGAGGAATCTTCCCCTGAAGTGCTAGTGTTTGTTCTATCACTAGTCTTAAGAATCGACCTTGGTCGTTTCTTTGTCCTAACCATTTTTGTGCCCTGATCAGCATTGACAAACTTAACATGCCTTTGAATATCAAATGGGCGTCCTCTTTGGTAATCTAAGCTATCCCTATTAAATTTTCTGATTTTCCTTTGTTTAGTTATTGTCTCATGATTTGTCAAATCCTTTGATAATTTGTTAATATATTGCTGAAAAGTGGGAAGTGACTCAAATTGTTTGCATTCATCACACATAATTTTGACCTCACGCATATTAGTATCAACCATTCTACCATAGTATTGTGCAAGTATATTTGTCTTGATTAAGTCTGTCCTCTGGTCTCCCTACTAAAGGTTGTAACCGGACCCTAAGTCCTCTGGGGGCAATATTCTTGCTTAAATAAGCATTAAACAATTTAAGGTGCCAAATATTGGATCTTAAATTTTTTAGTCCCTTGGTAAGGGACTGAAATGCCAAATCAGTGTCTTGGGGTAGTTGTTGTCCAGACTCAGAAGGGGTACTGCCTGGTGAGGACCCAATGCCAAAAACACCAATGTCCTCCCGATCGGCACATAACCCTGACAATATTTTGTCTAAATCCATGCTGCCAATACGGAGTGTTGAGGCCAAACGTGTAAACAATACCAGAGACAATAATCTAAGATGTCCAAAACAACCAACTATAAATACTATCAATGCTAAGCAGGGCACAACAACAGTAATCAAAGGACTTATGATCAGTATATGTTTAAATATAGTTCAAAAACATGTGATAGTCCAAATACTGCACAATAGTAAATTGCAATCAATCAAAATGCAATAATGACAGTGGTGTAGCATGTACCCAGTAAGTCACAGGAAATATAGGCAATGTGTCTTAAAATGGGTACAATAACTTGACCCAAAGACAAATAATAATGATGAACTGAAATTGAAATAGACCCTAAAAGATATGTGACTTAGTGTACTGTACCAAAGCATATATAAAAAAATCACCTTCCCCTAAAAAAGGCTTAAGTGTAGAGATTATACACAAAAATAGTACAAGAAACAGTATTCCGAACACATAGAGTAACAGTTCAATGAAAATGAAACCAGGTTGCCAAGCCAATAGTGCAAATAACCTGATAACTGTTACCTGAATGAAAACAATATATTTATGTGTACAAAATCTCAAACTATGTTCACAAAGGCATATATAACCTTGCCCTGATAACTGGTGTATCAATATGTCTTGCAGATGTAACTTCCGGCATATAAATCCGCAATTAATGCCACCACAGGGTCTTGATAGATAAAAACAGTAATAAACAGATAAACAGATCACAATATTAATTATTCATCTGTATCCACAAAGATATATGTCCCTTTTAAGCAAAGAGGAAGAGAATAAAAAAAAAAGGAAAATGCTTGTATATCCTAGTACACACAGAACATATAGAAACTTTCTTGTCCATGTACTGAAATAAAAATGTCAATGTTCCAGAGGAACTGTTGAGACTGACAATACCAGGACCTTCGTAGTTTGGTTCCCTTATGGCAATAGTAATGTGTACATTAGTTCATCTAACAATCCACCAAACTGTAATCGATAGACCCTAAAAGATATGTGACTTAGTGTACTGTACCAAACCATATATAAAATTCACCTTCCCCTAATATGGCTTGAATATAGTGATTATACACAAAAATAGTGCAAAAAACAGTATTCCAAACACATAGAGTAACAGTTCAATGAAAATGAAACCAGGTTGCCAAGCCAATAGTGCAAATAACCTGATAGCTGGTACCTGAATGAAAATATATTGATGTGTGCAAAATCTCAAACTGTGTTCACCAAGGCATATATAACCTTGCCCTGATAATTAGTATATTAATATGTCTTGCAGATGTAACTTTCGCCATATAAATCCACAAATAATGCCACCACAGGGTCTTGATAGATAAAAAACAGAAATAAACAGATAAACAGATCACAATATTAATTAAATATCTGTATCCACAAAGATATATGTCCCTTTTAAGCAAAGAGGAAGAGAATCAAAGTAAGAAAAATGCTTGTATATCCTAGTACACACAGAACATATAGAAACTTTCTTGTCCCTGTACTGAAATAAAATGTCAATGTTCCAGAAGAACCGTTGAGACTCACAATACCAGGGCCTTCGTAGTTTAGTTCCCTTATGGCAATAGTAATATGTTCATTGGTTCAGATAACAATCCACCAAACTGTAATCGATAAATCCAAGTTTTAGTCTGATAGATGTAAAACAAACCGCCGATGAGAAATGTCAGCACGAAAACCAAAACAGTGTACAAAAGTTGCAGAACTCCGCCCAAATACGTAAATGATACACAATCCCGAACAAAAAATGTCCAAGAATCAGAGAAATGATGTACATATACGTTGGTTTGAAAAGCACAAGTGGCTAAACAAAAGTCAATATCTATTAGCTCCAAATTACAGAAGCGACATCATGACACACAATGTTTAGTTAAATACCTCCAGAAATGCTGAAATACTGAGATACATGTAAATGTAGTCCTGAAGCCCCACTAAACGAATGTAATCCAAAGGCCCAGACGTAGGTGAAAAACGCTTTCATCTGCCACGTGTATACCATGGAAGTAAAAATGAAAAAATGGTGAACCACACTGGAACACACTGAATAAATGTAATGCTTCTCAAATGATGCCGGAATTCTCATAAGCTGGACGTACCAATTCAAGGGAAGATTCCTCCTTGATGAAAACAGTACTGAACACGAACCTACAGCATAGCCAAAAGACTGCAATCAAACACTATGCTATGCACGTAGATACTGCGCGGCTGGATCAAACCAAAAAACACTGTTGGCCAGCAGAAGCATGAAACAGTGAAAAAATATACTAAGTAGTTTGCTGATTAAACATATCTTTTAATAATCAGACCGGTTTCGGCAATAAAATATAAGCCTTCATCAGTGATACACAGCAAATTCAGGACATTTCTCATGAATATTTATAAGAGTGCCTGACCAATGAGAATTGTAACCTTGCATAATTAATGGTATATTCTTACTACAGAAACAGAAAAACTGTTGATAAACATTATAAAATCAGTGTGTTCATGGGTTCAACACATTAAAGCCTATGATTATATAACATATTAATAATACATTGTTGATGAAATAATAAATTATAAAGAAATAATAAAGAAATACACCACAAATACAGGTGTATTATATATATAAAAAATATATATGTATATAATCAAACAGAAAACCAATGATAAATTAGTGACACGAAAGATCCCAATAAATTTGTGGTTATTAGTGAGCAATCACAATTATCCAACATCTACTAGGGTATCCACAGGAACCTGAAAAACATAAATATGAAAATATTTCATTTTGTATCAAGACACTTGAAGTGACTATATATATTATTAGTAATAAATGATCATACAATCATGATATAACACAAAAATGTTAATCATAAGTGATCATTCAAACCTGGTGGAAAAAGTGCTCCCAATGTGGTAATCCAATATCTTTCTTTGTGGTTTAAAATGCTATGCCAACCTTGAGTGTTGTTACGATCTCCAATAATTCTGTCAATGATCATGAATGTGTATTGGGCCTTTTGATGTTTCAAAGTATGTTGAAAAAGAGCATTGTGGTCTTTCTTGTTTTTGATATCACTTCTATGTTCATTAATGCGTGTCCTCAATGGTCTGGATGTCTGACCCACATAGAAAGCAGAACAGTGACAGGTGGCCAAATAGACCACCCAACTGCTACTGCAATTACCAAATATCTTACAATCATACACTTTGCTGGTGTTTTGACTAGAAAAATGTTTGGATTTGCAAATTTGTTTACAAGACCCACAGTGTCCACACGCAAAGGTTCCCGGTAGTTTGTCTCCAGACAATGTAAGTTGTTGGTATATGGCCCCACCACTTTCTTTATGTTTGAAATGACTGAACAATGAACCCAAAGTCTTGCCTCTTCTATAGCTGAATTGACACTGAGATCCCAATATAGGTCTTAACTGATCATTGGAAAATAAAATATTCCAATGTTTATTAATAATGCTGCGAATCGCATTATGCTTTCTACCATAAGTAGTAACCAATCTGATAGAAGATGCAGATGGTTCCCGATGCTCAGTTTGATATTGCAATAGTGTGTTCCTATCCAAACTTGTTGACCAATCCCAGGCCTTGACTAAACCTAGTTGTCTGTAGCCTCAGCTGACAAATCTCTGGAACAAATCCTGACTAGCTTTCACATATTCAATATTGATGGAGTTGATACGTTTCATCCGCATAAATTGGGACTTAGGAATATTGCGGATTGTGTGGCGTGGATGCATGCTGGAGGCGTGCAATAAGGTATTATATTGGGGATATTTGTGTTAAGTCCTAGTGTTGAGAGTGTGATCAACATTTCTATTAACCGTTACATCTAAAAAGTTAATAGATTGTAAATCATAGGTCACCGTAAATTCTATACCCCAGATATTGCCATTAAAGTAATCCAAAAACTCTTGTAGATACATGGCATCTGCACGCCACACCATCCAGCAATCATCAAGATATCTCCGCCAGATATCAATTTCCACCAAATAGATGTTATGTAATGGTTCATAAATCATACATTCTTCAAAGAAGGCCATAAATAGATCGGCATATATGGGAGCAAATGAGGCTCCCATAGCCGTTCCTTGAAGCTGCCAATAGCATTCCCCATGAAAATAAAACACATTTTTGTTTAACACATGTTCGGTCATACATATTAGTAGTGTGTTAAAACCAGGCGGATACAAAGCAGATCGATCTAACCAGTATTTTAATGCTTGGAGACCCGCCCAATGTGGAATGCTTGTATATAAGGCCTTAACATCCAAAGAACACATAAGCCAAGTAGGTTCCAACTGAACCTCCTGTATGATCTTTAAAAATTGTGTGGTATCTTGTAATCTGGCCCTGACTAAATTCAGTAAAGGTTTGAGATACTGTGTCAGAAACATAGATAATGGTTCAGTCAATGAACCTATACCAGAGACAATCGGTCTACCAGGTGGCTTTGAAAGTGATTTAAGAATCTTAGGAAGGAGATACAAAATCTGTTTTTGTGGATCCTGAACAGTGAGATGCATGACAGAAGTCTTACTAATGATGCATGTCAGTTTTCTGTATACTTCTGTAGCAACGCCAGCATTCTGCATGTTAGTTTTCAGGCTTTTTACACGCTGTAGCAATGCCAGCATTCTGTGTGTCAGTTTTCAGGCTTATTACACTGCTCTAGCAATGCCAGTATTCTGCATGTTAGTTTTTTATACTTACTACACTGCTGTAGCAATGCCAGCATTCTGCATGTCAGTTTTCAGGCTTATTACGCTGCTGTAGCAGTACCAGAATTCTGCGTGTCAGTTTTCAGGTTTATTACACTGCTGTAGCAATGCCAGCATTATGCATGTCAGTTTTCAGGCTTATTACACTGCTGTAGCTACGCCAGCTTTCTGTGTGTCAGTTTTCAGGCTTATTACACTGCTGTAGCAACACCAGCATTCTGCGTGTCAGCTTTCAGGCTTATTACACTGCTCTAGAAATGCCAGCATTCTGCATTCTGCGTGTCAGTTTTCAGGATTATTACACTGCTGTAGCAATACCTGCATTCTCATGTCAGTTTTCAGGCTTATTACACTGCTGTAGCAATGCCCGCATTATGCATGTCAGTTTTCAGGGTTATTACAATGCTGTAGCAATGCCAGCATTCTGCGTGTCAGTTTTCAGGCTTATTACACTGCTCTAGCAGTGCCAGCATTCTGCGTGTCAGTTTTCAGGCTTATTACACTGCTGTAGCAATGCCAGCATTCCGCATGTCAGTTTTCAGGCTTATTACGCTGCTGTAGCAATGCCAGAATTCTGCGTGTCAGTTTTTAGGCTTATTACACTGCTGTAGCAATGCCAGCATTCTGCGTGTCAGTTTTCAGGCTTATTACACTGTCGTAGTAAAGCCAGCATTCTGCGTGTCAGTTTTCAGGCTTATTACACTGCTGTAGCAACGCCAGCATTCTGTGTGTCAGTTTTCAGGCTTATTACACTGCTGTAGCAACTCCAGCATTCTGCATGTCAGTTTTTAGGCTTATTACACTGCTGTGGCAACACCAGCATTCTGCATGTCAGTTTTCAGGCTTATTACACTGCTGTAGCAAAGCCAGCATTCTGCATGTCAGTTTTCTGGCTTATAACACTGCTGTAGCAATACCAGCATTCGTTTGTCAGTTTTCAAGCTTATTACACTGCTGTAGCAATGCCAGCATTCTGCGTGTCAGTTTTCAGCTTTATTCCACTGCTGTAGCAATGCCAGCATTCTGAGTGTCAGTTTTTAGGCTTATAACACTGCTGTAGCAATACCAGCATTCTCGTGTCAGTTTTCAGGATTATTACACTGCTGTAGCAACACCAGCATTCTGCGTGTCTGTTTTCAGACTTATTACACTGCTGTAGTAACGCCAGCATTCTGTGTGTCAGTTTTCAGGCTTATTACACTGCTGTAGCAACACCAGCATTCTGCATGTCAGTTTTCTGACTTATTACACTGCTGTAGCAAAGCCAGCATTCTGCATGTCAGTTTTCAGGCTTATTACACTGCTATAGCAATGCCAGCATTTTGGGTGTCAGTTTTCAGGCTTTTTACACTGCTGTAGCAATGCCAGCATTCTGCGTGTCAGTTTTCAGGCTTATTACACTACTGTAGCAATGCCAGCATTCTGCGTGTCAGTTTATAGGCATGTTACACTGCTGCAGCAATGCTAGTATTCTGCATGTCAGTTTTCAGGCTTATTACACTGCTGTAGCAATGCCAGCATTCTGCTCTTCAGTTTTCAGGCTTATTACACTGCTATAGCAATGCCAGCATTCTGTGTGTCAGTTTTCAGGCTTATTACACTACTGTAGCAATGCCAGCATTCTGCGTGTCAGTTTTCAGTATACTGCTGTAGCAACGCCAGCATTCTACATGTTAGTTTTCAGGCTTTTTACACTGCTGTAGCAACGCCAGCATTCTGCGTGTCAGTTTTCAGGCTTATTACACTGCTCTAGCAATGCCAGCATTCTGCATGTCAGTTTTTTAGGCTTATTACACTGCTGTAAAAATGCCAGCATTTTGGGTGTCAGTTTTCTGACTTTTTACAATGCTGTAACAATGCCAGCATTCTGTGTGTCAGTTTTCAGGCTTATTACACTACTGTAGCAATGCCAGCATTCTGCGTGTCAGTTTATAGGCATGCTACACTGCTGCAGCAGTGCTAGTATTCTGCATGTCAGTTTTCAGGCTTATTACACTGCTGTAGCAATGCCAGCATTCTGCTTGTCAGTTTTCAGGCATTCTGCATGTCAGTTTTCAGGATTATTACACTGCTGTAGCAATACCTGCATTCTCGTGTCAGTTTTCAGGCTTAATACACTGCTGTAGCAATGCCAGCATTCTGCCTGTCAGTTTTCAGGCTTAGTACACTGCTGTAGCAATGCCAGCATTCTACATGTCACTTTTCAGGCTTATTACGCTGCTGTAGCATAATTACTGCTCACTACTAACTTGTAAGCTAAAATTCCTATATTATTCTGGTGACTGCATACCTCAGCTATTATCCAGTCATCACCACTATCATCAGTATAATCTACATTGCACCAGTTGATCTCTACCTCCAAATCCTTTCCCATAGTTGCTTCTAAAATTTGGAACTGTGTACCACATAACATTTTCAGCAAACCGACAATAACATCCATTATAACAACCTAGAAACCATACTTATTCAGAGAGTCAGTCTGTACCTGCATTGTTCAACCAATATCCATTCAACAACTTGGTTTAATAAAAAGTAAATTCCACAAAAACTTGGTTTAATAATTCCATCGATAATGTTAGGTAATACACCATTCCCACTAGGAATACTTATCCTCGAAAATGGCATATTTCTAATGAGAGAAAATGACACTTTTTGCAATTGCTTTCTCTCTCCCTCTCTCTCTCTCTCTCTATATATATATATATATATATATATATATATATATATATATATATATATATATATATATATATATATATATATATATAAATGGGTCATGGTCTGCACATCGCAAATTCACTTTTGCGAAAGTGCATTTTATCAAAAATGCACTTTCGCAAAAAAAAAAAAAAAAAAAAATAGAAAAAAACAACACACAGTTTGCATGTAGATTTAGTTGTTCATCAACATGTAGTGTTGATTGTACAACTAAGCAAACTGTTGCTTAGATCGCGGTACAGCAGTGATAAGGGAATATTCCCTTTTCCTCATTGTAGTGTTATCTCGAAGTGAGAATATTAAAGTAGGGGGGTGTGGTGGGCACAGCCTCCCACATGTGCGGTGCAGGAGGGCTTGGCTCCCTGCATAAACGTGAGTAGTGTTTTATTTGGGTAGGTTTTTTGGCGTATTGTTTTTTTTTTTTTTTTCAACAAAATGCACTTTCGCGAAAATGAGTTCGCTCATGTACTTTTCACTGAAACGTACTTTTGATCTATCAGCATAGATCCGTATAAATATATCTGTATAGATGTAGACTATTTTATATATCTATATCTATATATATATATATATATATATGCACACACACACACACACACACACACACACACACACACAC
Organism: Protopterus annectens; assembly: GCF_019279795.1. Taxonomy (NCBI): domain Eukaryota; kingdom Metazoa; phylum Chordata; order Ceratodontiformes; family Protopteridae; genus Protopterus; species Protopterus annectens. Next base: position 1,355,195,120 of record NC_056729.1, on the reverse strand, counting down.
ACATGTACACACACCTACATGTGGATAAAGTTGTCGATATGACACTTATTTCTGAATTAATACCAGTAAGTACAGATTTCTGGATAAGTGCATTTCTCATCCAGAACAGAATTCATGTTTATATAGTTGTTATTTTCATATAGGCTTGCAATTATGCCTTACTTATATAAAAAAACTATTTTAGCAACTTGTTGATATTTTATGACAAAAACCCATATTGGAGCATATCTGCGTAGTATTTCAGTTAAAGTACCTTAGATTGTGATTTCTTAATTCATAAGTTAATATGTTTGACTTTTAGGCTTACAATCCAATGATGTTTAATTAGCTTGATTTCTGCAACTTCCCATATACATACTGATATGATTCTTCGAGGAAATTAAATGAGAACCACACCCAAAAACTGAAAATTCATATGCATTTCAGCATATTTTGAACTTGTTTGTTTTAGCGAGTTCTCTGTATCAGAACAAGTGGCTATTATTATTTTTCTAATTTTTCAAATGCAAAATGGCCTGGATGGGCGGTTGGTGGCTGCCAGAGGTAGCATGACTTTGTTTGCATTCACAGTTTCCACCTTCCTGACGTCATTTTAGAGTGACAGAGATAAATCCATATACTGTGAAAATCATTTACTGTGGTTTTCTCGCTCACATCAGCTTACAACAGTACTGTGGCTGCCTACTTTTTGAAGTTCCGCATCAATCTACATTTTTTAATTACTTTGCTTCCTTTCATTTTCATTAGCGGACATCTCTAATAAAGGATTTTAAGCAAAATTTGTATGATAAGCTTGTGAATATAGTTGAGTTAATTATTCTTTGTCAAAGCAACAACTGTAGTTCAGTGTTCAAGTTTAGAAATCTGACTTTGTGATTATAGGTGTTTCTTGGGCTAAGGTGATCTGTGTTGCATTCACAGTTTTTAATATTGTAGCTAGAATTAGAGTCCTTGAATGCTAATCTTCCTTCTCCAGCTCAATGACTTGTCTCAACAAAACACTATATGCAATGCAAAATGTTGTAATAAAACACTAGAAGAAACATGCCTTTAAAAGAATGCAAAAGTAAATACTAACAGAAAATAAGAAGAGGAAGACAAAAATATGTTTTTCTTTGTGGGAGTTATAGTTTCTTGCTCATTTGCATTGAAAGCCTTGCTTTTGTTCAGACTCTAGGCTACACTATTTGCCTGAGGTGTCATGCTGGCAATCTATGACTCTTAAGGTTCATTCAAGGGCCACTGTTTAAGAGATATTGTTTTCTAAATGGCTTATAGCTGGAATAAGTGACCTAACCGAATTACTCTGTCACTCTTAGTAGCTTTCATGATGTAAAGGATAATGAGACAAATGCAGGAAAGATAGAGCAAACAGAAATAATTTCAAACAGAAGAGAAGTGGAGTAATTATTAATCCATGTTTTTTCTGTACGTCATATGTTTAATAATGGATTAAGGGAAGAAATATCACTTTTTGGAAAGAAACATGACATTTGGGTGGTGTTCTCCTTTAATGTCTGATGTCTTTTGATTGTAAGGGGGAAGTTATTCTATATCTGCAAAGATGTTGTGTAATGCAACTCAAGTTTTAGATGTTATGATGCTTATTTTTAGTAGTAGCTTCCCTGATCTGGTGCTAGGTCACCCAGAGAGCACACTCTTGGCATATACTGTCAAGTACTGGAGTAGACATTTCACTGTAAACCATGCAAAGGTAGTATTTATCTAGTCTATCAGAAACAGAATATGACAACAGTTCATGAGTTCTTTCTGTATTGTTTAGATTTTCTGGCTGTATGATTGTTTTAGTAAGGAATCATTGTACTTTTTACATTCTTTTAGATGCCTTGTTTGTAAGCAACAAAATGCAGTGTTATATTCAAAAATGCAGTAGCATAACTAGGGTGGGGTGAGAAGGGCAATTACCCCAGCTGTAAAGTGTTGGTAGAAGCATGATCAAACAATCTGGATCCCCTTAATGCATTTACAATAAAACCTGAGCGCTGTAGTGCTGTAGTGCTGTTTGCATGGTCAAAAGTGTAGCAAGCAATTTGCTGCAGTATAAAAGTAGGAAAATAGAAAATCTCTTTTTTTATCTTAAATCTGAGCACTGTAGCTCTCTGTGCAGGCAGGGTATAAACTGTAGCAGCTGTTTGATACATTTGTAGCAAGCAATTTGCTACAGTTTAAAGGAATATTTTTTTTAACTAAAACATGACCGCTATAGGACTCTCTGCAGTCAGGATATAACCTGTAGCAACTGTTTACTACATTTGTAGAAAGCAGTTTACTACAGTTTATAATAATAATTATTTTAATACAATGTGGGAAAGGAGGGTCAGGGGCAGGACAGAGGAATGGGACCTGAATGGCTGGGGCAGGAGGGAGGGAGGGTGGCCACCTGTTTGGTGTACCAGTAGAAGGAATGGACATTTTTTTTTTTTGCTCTTCAGTGGAAGAGCTGGGGGTGTGGATCTAACTGTAATAAGCTGATCATTACAATGTAGCAATTGACAATACAGTACAATGTTTGTTTTTTTTTTTTTTTTGCTTTACCATGGGAAAGCTGGGAATGTGGATTTAACTGTAATAAGCCAATGGCTAAAGGGTGCTGGCTGAGCCAGCTGTGCTTCTGCAATAATGAATCAGAATGTATACCAAAGATGAGGTCATACTGCTCAACCTCTTCAAGCAAGACATCTGGATAAAGCCATCAATAAAAGAGGGATAAAGGCCCAAAAATAGGGACAATGTTTAAGTATTGCTCTTACAAACTTAGAAAGTTGATAGCATAAAAGGTTTTGCATTAGCATGAATTTTCTGAAGGGTATTAAGTCTGAAACTCAAATGTCTGTGGCTATTTTCTAACTTCTATCTTGAATGATTTGTCACTAATTTATCAGAAAACTAAAATGTTATGAAAAACTGACCAAAAATATGAGGCAAAAATCTGGACATTCTGCGAAAGTCTGTACAGTTGAGAGGTATGGATGAGGTAGAGAGTGATACAACCATACTGCAAGACTAACTTCATATGTCTTTTAGCATTAGGTGGACTGCAGAATATGGTAGATATAGGATCATAGGATCATAGGAGGTTACTAGACTAATAGCCCTAGGGCCCTTACAAGCCTAGCCAAGTACAACCCCTGTTCCCAAGAATATCAAGGTATTAAGCAGAACTAAGTCAACAACTATTGCCCCTGTCCAAGAGGGGCACAGGTGAAATTCCTGGGATGAATTTGCGGTTTCCTATCCTGTCATCCAAATTACACTTAAATAGGGTCAACGAGGAGCTCTGCTTCACCCAAATTAGAAGTTTGTTCCAGAGGAGATGTAACCTCTTTGAGACACGTCTGTCTCTCCAGCAACTCCTGTTGATGTCACATACTAACTTGAGTTTCCTGGAGTGAGTGCATCTTATACCATTTGATTTATGAATGTGCAGCATTTCCATTAGAGCAGGATCTGAAATTGCTTCATATGCAAGGCAGAGGTCACCTCTAAGTAGTCTGTAAGACACAGAGTATAATGACAGTGATTTCAGTCTCTCAATGTATAACATATGTTGAAGGCCCTGAATTTTCTTTGTAAGAAACCTTTGAGGTCATTCCAGTTACTGCAGGTGCATGGCAAGGTACATACCAAAGATATCATTGTACTCTATTGTTGACCTGATGAGTGAGGAGTACAGGAGCTTTATAACCTCTTTTCTTCTGGGTGCAATGCCCTTATTTATGAGGTGCCCTTCTTACCACTGTGAAGACATGGTGGCCAAAGGAAAAGTTGCTGTCAACATGTGTGCCCAAATCTCTCACCACTGATTGCATGCTTAAGGTATTGTTATTAATGTGGTAATCTGCAGGGATGTTGCCCTTGCCAAAGGGGATGATAATGCATTTTTTGCATTGATTTTTAGCCCATGATGTTGGGACCAGTCATTTTTCTGTGTAAGTCCCTCTTGTAGGATGTTGACATAATTTGGGGACTCGATGACTGCACCCAGTTTGCAATCATCAGCAAACTTTGTCAGCCATAGGCCTTTTCTTTTACCATGTACATCAAAGAGGTAGATTTCAAACAATAGGGTCCCCAGCACTGATTCCTGTGGAACACCATTGGTTATAGGTCTGCTGGTGGAGGTAAAGTCATTTATTTTGACTGTATGCATTCTATTGGTGAGCCAGTTTGCAACCCACATGACAATATACGGGTTGATCTCCAGCTGGGTGAGTTTATCAATGATGCCTGAGTGGGGAATAGTGTCAAAGGCCTTGGCCAGGTCAAGGTAGGCCATATGCATGAATTTGCCTTCATCCAGGGCTTTGATGACTGTCTCAAGGAAGCCCAAGTTCAAGAGGCAGGCTCTCCCTTTAACAAGGCCAAATTGGGTTGGGTCGAGCATTTGGAGGTCTCCTATATCTTTGTTCATAAGGTCCATGATTATTCTTTCCAAAGCCTTGCAGATTAGGCTGGTCAGACTTATGAGTCTATATTTCCCAGGGTCAGTGGAGGCACCTCCTTTATGTAACAGGATGACAGTTGCTGTTTTCCATTCAGCAGGTACAAAACCAGTACTTAGACTGTGGTTAAAAAGAGAACCTGGTGGTGCACCTAGTTCATGTTCTAATCCATATGGAATGCATCCTGGGATATTATCAGATCCCATAGAGGCCATGTTTTTGGCTTTGGAGAGAGTGTTCATGACCTGCTCCTTGGAGATACTAGGTGGTAGGGTTGCTTTGGGGGATATGTGGTGGAGAAAGGGGGAAGAAGTTTTCACTGAACATGTCAGCTAGCAGGTTAGCTTTTTCTATGGGTTCAGTGTATGTGGTGCCAATAACAACCAGTTCTGTGTAGATCTAGGATATCCTTTAAGGTTTTTGACTGAGCTAAAGAAGGCCTTATGGTTATCCTTAGTGAAGGAGGCTAATTTGGATTCATAGTTAGCTTTAGAAAGCCTTAAGAGATGTCTTATTTGCTTGTTTAAGCTAAGGAAGGAATGCTTCAGGTTCAGAGACCATTCCTTCCTGCTGTTGGACAGAAATTTCTTTCTCTTATTGTATAACTTGTCAATACCAGATGTCCACCAGGCAGACTTGTTTTTTTTTCTTGAGGATCTTGTTTTGGTCCTGTCAGGTTCAGCTGAGTCAATACATTTGTATAGATGTTTTTTCAAGGCATTGGTGTAAATCCCAGTGTAGGTGTCCATGCCATCCATGAGGGCGGGGGCTATCAATCTATTAATGCCATCACATATTAGGTTGTAATTGGCTTTGGAGTGTTTACTCTCGTTGCTGCTAATGGGGAGGGGGGGGTGTCAGATGTTATTGTTACTTCTAATGAGACTGATTTATGATCAGACCACACTAGGGAGGGCCACACATGGGGTGAGGACATCCAAGAACCTTTGTGCAAGTGTGTTAGTACACACACAATTTACCCAATCTATGGATGAGGTATGTCTCAAGGCATTCACACCAACATGAACTATGACGGAGTCATAACAGTACTTTTTGTGGAGAGGCTTGAGTTACATGTGTGATCTGATGGATTCTGGCACCCAACAGACAGCTGACCATAACTTCCTTGTCCAGCCTGGTGAGTGGGACCTCTGTGTGTTTCACTATGGAGTCGCCTCTGACCAAAATATTTGGTTTAGATGTGCTTTGCCTTAGGAGCTTGTTTGGTGAGACACTTGTGTTTGTGGTTTTTATGTGCATTGAGGCTGTAGGCACTGTATTAGGTGTAGCATGTTTGAGTTTTAGAAGTCTCTTGCCTTTAGGTAAGTTTCTGCTGAGTACCTCTATGTATGATAGTTTATGTGTTGAGAGCAGGGTTTGTGCAGGAGGTGTAGTCTCAGTGTCACTGTTCTGTGAATGACAGAGCAAGGATTCCAAATTCTTAGTGTATGTACATCTCTCACAAATTGAGCTCCAGTGGTTTACGGGTAATGGGTTGTCAGTGTCCATGAGGCAACTACTACACTGCTTCAGGATACCTATGTCAATCAGGCTGGCAGGAGAAACTGAGGAGAACTGACCAACCATAATACTATATGCACTGGTCAAAATTTAAATTGCTGTTTACTATTGTCGCTGTATCATTAATAATGGTGTCATTGCATTTTATGATTTGACCATTTATTTAGCAATCATAAATGTCAAGTCTCTTCATTCTACTGATATTAAATGTGAGATAATTTCATGCACCAGGCATGCATTTGAGGTGCAAATGATAGAAATGTACAGCTCCACCTTGAACTAATTTGGCCTTTTCAGTCTCAGTGGTTTTCAGATCTGTTTCTGATGATATGCATGCTCTATACAGACATATAATTATCAAACCTGAACCAAAGTAATATACAAAACCTTTATATGAAACAAATTTTGTGATTTTTGAAAATGTCTGATTGCAGTGGAAGTAAAGCTGCATTGGGATAGTGTGACAAGGATGTAATAAAATAATATTAAGTTCCTCAAAAATAACTGAGGTATCTTTTCTATAATACATTTAGTGGGCAAATTTTAATATATGGCATCAATGACTTACACAATGGGTCAAACAATGCCGTGAATGCCAGAAATGTAACCTTATCACTTGCCTTTACTAGAGAAGTAAGCTTCTGGCCTATATTGCAACCGGTAGGATGGTAGCGGATGAAAGATTTTATTACATGGTCCATTTCTGAGGTCATTCAGAAATTCTAAGCCATTAGTTGGAGCATCAGTACAAGGACCAGAACTTGAATTGTGGATCACATCTTATACCTCCTGGAAGCATGACGCTTACTAAGGTGGACATTCAGACCCTGTGGGTACTGTGCTTATCCTCAAAGGGTGAGTATTCAAGCTACTACCATATTCTTCCATCTTTGCAGAGGATGAGATGCATGACTCATTTAGTCCCTGCTCTGTCATGTAGCAGAACTTCAGTTTGTTAAGGTCACAGAACTGTGGAAGTAAGAAGGTTTACGTCTTCCTTTGAAGTCTGTGGTATCTTGCAGACAGTATATTTACAGACATGGGGAGTGGTCTGTGAGATCTTGTTGACAGTATATTTAGGGAAGTGGGGAGTGGAGAGTGCAAGGAGACTCCCTGTTGCAAACAAAAAGCTTTGTTATGTGTTTTGCATTGCAGCCAATATGTTCATTTGTTCACTTTATTTTTACAATGGCTGTTGATTTAATGAGTTACTATGAATCTATGGAGGATAAAGGATTCAGAGAAGGAGATCCCCTGGCTTCTTTTTTGCAGACAAATTGTGGGGTGCTGCTGCAACCAACCTATAGGTGATTGGAAAGAGCACTGGGCTGACAGTTTTTTGCTTAGGAAAAGTCTACTTGAGTTAAAAAGTCACATGCCATGGTTCTCAAATTCAAAATCCTCCCCCAGGGCCAGTTGTTGCTTGATTTGATTTGATAGGTGCTTGACCAGTGGGAGGGGGCATGTTTCCTTAGGGAATGTGGTTTGATGCCATTGCCAGTCCTGGCCCAGTCCTCTCACCTCAGTGCTCTACCTTCAGTGGGTGCACATTGGTACATGAGCCCTAGGCGTATTGACACCTGAGCCATGTTTTTTGCACCCATGCCATTGAAGATGACCATGTATGAGCTCCATACTGGAGGTAATGCTAGTGGACCAGACTGAGGAATCCGTGGTTCTAGATGCATTGCCTCTGAAATAAATGGACAAAGAAAATGGGCTGTCCCACTCCTTGCCTTTCAAGATGACATATCTTGTGGTGATAGCATGATGCTCTTGAGTGCTAGATTGAACTGGCGTTATAATGTTTTGGTCTGATGTGCGTTACTGAATATCTTGCAAAAGACCTGAAAAAGTTCACTCATTTCACCTTAGAGCTAGTCATTGATGGTGCTGTCTTGGAAACCTGAAGGCACACTGACCCTGTTCAAGCAGCCCCCAGGAGAATAGATGCCTTTTATAAACCCCCGGCTGTTATTCACCTATAAAGCATCATTGAGCTCATTCTTATGTGATCTAGTCGGTCCAGTATTGGTCTTAGACACCAATTGAGCTCATTCTTATGTGATCTAGTCGGTCCAGTATTGGTCTTAGGCACCACAGTATTTTGCTACCCTGCTGCCTAACACAGCCTGCATGTGATACAAGATTATACTTCTCTGCCATACTGAGGGAGGGGGTAGGTGTAGCTGTTTATCGTACTTGTCTAAGTTCCAGTCTTCCCTATCAGATAATTCAGAGGAAAAGGTGGTCTCTAAGGGTACGTATCCATTTGGCCTGCTGTAATGTTGACAAGGCAAATACTGTAGTGATGACCACTTGCTCAAGAATAAGACCTAACAGGATGTTATGCGTTAAGGTGGAATTCAGCAGCAATATTAGATCACAACTTGTCCCACAAAATAAAATGCATGGATTGGACAGCAGTGGGATTATATAATTGATTAATTATCTGTCTTTTGTATATATTGTAAGTGTTTTATGAGTTTTACTGTTTTACTCTGTAAAGGCTGTTGGCCGAGGCGCTAGAGAAAGGATTTGCTTCACGAAATAAATTTTATCTGGAAGGTAGAGCTGGGACTCACTGTTGGTCTTTGTTGTTTTACACATAGTTTTTTGCTTCTTGTTGTTTAATTACTACTACAGTGCATAGTAGGGTAGGTGGGTTGACTGTATGCTGATTTTATTTTTTTTTAAATTTTTTCTATGTTTAATGTTTTTAAATTATGCCAGTGTAATTATTTAATTAGTGTTTAACTGCACTAACAGAAATTGCTGATTAACAGAGGATTAATACTCTTCTGCTCTGCTCTTGAGGTGAATTTCATGACATTCATGTGTCAAACACATGATAAGTAGTTATGATCAGAGAACCTGTCATATTCCTACATATTATGATTGTGGCACTGGAAGTCCCAACAGAGAGAGAGTGAGAATTTGATTTGCCTAGATAATCAGGCAGAAGGAGAGTTTAATTTAAAGTATGATTTGTCAGTTTTGTTGAATAGGACAAAAACTGTAAGTGAACAAAATTGTGTCCATTGTAAGACTAAAGCCGAAGTGTCATTTTATTTTGATAATTCTTAAGGCTTTAGAAAATGATATTTTATGAGTGAACATTTTCAGAGCAAATGTCTTCGGTAATACTTGAATCAGTGTTTTGCTTGGTTGACAAAGCATGCATGTGTGTGCCAAGAGCTAATTCTCTAAAGCCCAGCAGGGTTACACATTTAACATTGAAGGAACTGCTGAGATTTTATGGTTTGTAAAATGTTCTGCTTCTGTAGTGTTCCCCTAATAACATTTTATATGCTGCGGTTTGTGTAGTCAAAACATGTAGTATCATTGTTCTACTTTGTAGTTTGTAACCACAGTGTGAGTCTAACATTTATGCCTGTGCAGGATGTTATAGTTGTATACTTACTGAATGATGCATTTCTTTAATAACTAAATGAACCATTACATAATCTTAAGAACACAGAAGACATTTTAAAGGAAGAAACACACAGGAGATATATAAATATGCCTGTCTGCACTTCAGCATCAAGTCCTGCTTGGCCATAGCACTTTTACTCCCCTTAAGAATCTAATCATATAGACAAGATTGTTCATTATGGTGGCTTTGAATGTCTAGAATGTATTCATTTACTGAAGGAATCATTAACTATAACCTAACCTCTGAAAGGCTTGCTGACCAATCTGGTTTTGCAACTAGCAACGTTCAAGAATAGAGATCTGTCTCTGTTCATAATGCATCTGCTGTTCAAGAAGCTGTTCTTAACCACCCTCCTTTTTTTCTGATATTCTTTAGCATAACAGTTCCCCTCTGTTTCATATCTGATTTCAATGAATGTTGATTATTATACCTACATGGTTTCCCACTAAGTTTCAAACTTAAACACCTTTGGGATTACATTTCCATCCAGTCTGTTTTTTTCCTCATATTACTTGAACCTGAAAAAAAAAATAAAATAAAAAATGAATTTCAAATTACTCACCAGTAGGGTGTGATGCCCCTTCACTGGCCCAGTAATCAAGGAGCCTCAATCCTCACCAGAGTAAGGGGCGCACATAATGGGAGGATTACAAGTACACACACAATAAAGAACAATATCCCTTAAGAGCACACATAGATCGCAGTCAGTCTAGGGATGGTTTCTCCCTCTTTCTCCAGATCCCCAATAAGACTCCCACTGGCACAGCTATAGGGTTAAAATCACAGCTGAGTGGCCAAGATAAGACCTCCAGCACCCTCTCTGTCCAACCAGTGCTTCGTGTCCCTGCCCAAGTAGCTGGCACACACACACACACACACACACACACACACACACACACACACACACACACGCACACACACACACTTTGATATTTGATTTATATACAAACACACACACACACACACACATGGGGAAGGCTGGCACAGGTTTACTAGTGAGGCCCCCTTCTGCCCAGACTATAAGGTAGTACCAACTGCCACCAGTCACCCTTACTTATCAGCTACTATAAGGCCCTTACAAAGAGTGTCCAGTCCTACTGTGTAATGTTACTATTAAACAGAAACCTAACATCTATGCTCAGAACTATGTAGCTGCTAGGAAGTCATAAAGCAATCAAACACTGTACATTTTAAACCTAGTAATTACTTCTCTCCAAGACAATAGAAAAACCGCTAGCTCTAGACATTGTGTCTGCGTCACTAAAACTGAGAGATGACACAATAGCAAAACAATTTCAACTTATTTTCTTGAAGTTTTGTAAGTTAATCTTACAACCCCTCTTTTGATCACCACATTGCCAGTGTGGTCAGAAAGTCCTTCTGTGTGGCACATCTCATTACTAAAGGTTTTGCATGCAGGGAGAAAGAGGTAATTGTCTCCCTCTACTCTTCCCTCATTAGGCCAATCATCAAGTACAATGATCCATTTGGCATGTACCTCACTAGACATCTGCAACAACTGGAGAGGCCGCAAAACTACCTCACAAAGAGGATCCTAGGCCTTAAACACTTGTCCTATCTGGACAGACTCAAAAAACTCCAACTATTCTCTCTCTCATAGAGCCTACTTAGAGGTGATCTCTGCTTGACTTACAAAGCCATGTCTGACCCAGCTCTGTTAGAAATGCTACATCTAAAGAAATCCCAATCCCTCTGTACCACACTATTACAGTTCTGAAAAACATCTTTTTATGCATATCTGGATGTTCAAATGCAGCACTACTGTCATATGCATAAAAAGATGTTTTTCAGAGCCTGAGCTAACTGTAACACAGTGAATCTAGTTTATTTAGCCTACTGCACGGTTTGTTACTGTTTCTACATTGGGATGACAACACGAGACAGGATGAGGGAGCATCAATATGATATCTCCAGGAGAGCTGAGATAATGCTTTATCTAAGCACATCATGTTACTAGGTGCTCAGCACAATTTTAGGTTTATGGCTGTTGAAACAGTCAATGTGGGTATAAGGGGGACACACATAGAACTAAGTTAGAAAGCAAAGAATTGAACTGGATTATTAGAATAAAAGCTAATATGGGGAAAGGCCTCAATGATACATTTCCTATTAAACCAGTTTTAATGAATAGGCCCTTAGCCAGATAGATATTAATTATGTTCAGTATTTTATAATGTTTTTATGAATTAAATGTTCTATATGCCTTTATGTATGAAATGCTTTCATGTTTATATAATGAGTTCTGAGCTGCATTTTTGGCTGTTGAATGAAATGCTTTATATGTTTTTATGAATGAAATGTTTTTGTGTTTATACAATGAGCTTTGAGCTGCATTTTTTGGGGTGGCTTTAAGGGCTCTTGTTAATTCCTAATTGTTTTTGCATGCTAATTGGCTGCTTTGCTGTTTAAAAGTACTACAGTTTGGATCTTTATTTGTCTGATGAAGCAGCTGCTGCTGCGAAAGCGCTTACTGTTTGTTCTACTGTTTGTTTTGGGATTAAATTCTTGAATTTTACTGCTGTGTTCCATTGCCTCCTTTGACTGTGATATTGCATGATTTATTTTTTGGAGGACCGGTTTACCTACACCATAGTCTTTGTTCTTTGTTGCCTTATTACTATTAAAGTACTTAATCTCTAAGAGATTTATTCTTTATGCATTGTGAAAGAGACGGAGTAGTTCACAAAGTACCACATAGATTTACGCAGACAGAGCAGCATAGAATTTATTCTCCTATTTAGTTCTAGGACTAGAGGGGTATGCTGCCTATTGCTGTAACTGATGATTGTGTACATAGGTACTACTACACGAGGCATGGAGTGGAAAAAAGCTTTACAGACTGGCATATTATTATTGTGGTTATTACTATTAAGTACTACTAGTATAAGGAGGTTGCTAGGTATGGTTTAATTATTTTATGTCTGAATATTTGTATATGGATTTGTAAAACCTGTTATTTTTTAAACTTTCTAGGTTGGTGACAGCAATATTAAAAAAAAAAATTGTTTTAATTTTGGGCTTTCGTACCACTTTTATTTCTCCTGCTATATTGACTGGCTCAATCTACACACGATATATTTGGGGATTGTCTTGGGGTGTATCTTGTGCCATCGTTTCTGGCTTGAGTGGATGGTTTGCTGTGGGTCTACAGGTTTTGCAGGATGTCCAGATTTTACCTCATATTTGGTTTTATGGCATATTAGCAGCAACTCATTAAGGTTAAACTTAGAATTAATGATGGACAATTGAGTTTCATGCTAATGTAAAACATGTTCAAGTTGGTAAGAGCAATGCTTAAAATTATTTTGTATTGGGCTTTGCCCCCTTTATTTTATCCTTGGCTAGGCTGCTTGCTCTGGGAAGTTGAGAGGGAGGGGTCTGAGAATCGTATGAAGGTCATTATTTTGTGGTTTTGTTTGGGGTCATTCTAAAGTCGCACTGCTGACTACTGACACTGGGTCATGCAGTTGTTGGCTCCTGAATGGTGTGGGACTAAGTTGTGGGGATGTTTTGTGATGCCGACTGGAGTTGTGATCATTGGGGGAGGAGGATGGATTCCTGCTGCTGGAGTAAAAAAAAAAAAAAAAAAAAAAAAAATTGGGATTGAATTTGGTTGTTCACACAATGGGAAATCCCTTTCATTTGAGATTTGCTGACTATATTTATTACTGACTGGGTGTGCGTTGTCAGTACAAAAATTGTTTAGAAGAATGGAGTATCACTGAGAGGGAAGGGCTGTTTTCCTTCCACAGGGGTTCAGAGCGGGTTTCCGACACAGGCTTTTTGGCATCACTGACTTTTGGGGGCATTAATGACAGACTCAGATTTTGTTTTTGCCTTCTTGCTTTGTTCTGGAGTTTCTGCTTTTTGTGGAAGGGTGGGGAATTATTCTTTGTGGTTGGTTTATGTTAGTGGTTGTGGTATAGCCTGAAATTGGTGTTTTTCATTGGGCGGCAGAGGAAACATTACAGTTGTGAAAGCATACCTTTCAACTTTAAGATTTTGCAGCTTATACATTTCTCCTCATCAATTTTATAGAGTTGTGTTTTCTGGTCAAGCTTTGACAAAGCATTGAGGGTCCAATCTGGGAAATGGTGACAAGGGAATTTCAGACTTCATACCTTTTCTAAATTCAGGGCAATGCAGAACCTGTTTTAGCCAGTTCTTAATTTGTAGGGGTTGTAGGTAGGTATGCTTATTCCCTATGATTGATGGCCTTGTCCACAGTTTTGCTAAGAGGTATAGTAAGGGTTTGGCGAAGAGGGTATGTTTACCCCATGCTTAGTAATGTGCACATTTACTGGGACTACTCTGACAGCTGGGATGGTGACTAAAGTTATAGATTCAATTTATCATTCATAAAGTTTCCCATCCTTAAGTTTCATTGTGGTGTCACAGACCCTTTGGTGGTGCTTAAAGTTTAGGAAGTTTTGGTTTTAGGCATGTGTAGAAGAATTACAGTTTTCTTTTCTTTTGCAAATCACAATGAGGTTGCAGCTGAGGAAGTGCGGAATGTGCATCAGTCAGTCAGTGGCTTGAAGGATCTGGGGTTCCAAAAGGTAGAATTTTCTAGAGTAGAATCTGTCCCTCAAGTAGACTCTACTGATGTCACATACCAGGTTAAGCTTTGAGGGTGTTTTGTGGTAACAATTTAATCATGTTTTGGGCTAGTAAGAGTGTTTTAGTACACACATATGAGGTCAGTGCAGGTAGGATATGTAGGACACTGTGGGTGGCTTTACTCAGAAAGTAGGAAAGCTTATGTAAGGCATTCATTTTGGTTTCTTTGCAGATGTAGGTTATTCTTGCAAACTTACCTGATGCTGGAGTTTGTTCCTAATGGGTGGTATCTTTGATGTGACAAATTTGTCCATTGAGTAGGTAGTGTGATTGCCATTTGGTAATGAGTGAATTGGGGGTGTTAAGTTTGGGCTCATAGAGTACTTCATTACTGGGCATAGGCGAGTTTTCAGGAACTATGTCAAGGGGTTCTGGTTTTCTGGCACTTAGTGTTAGGTCATTAAAGTTTGGAGTTAGACTATTTCCTACAGTATTCGGGTTACTGCACATCCAGAGCTGTGTAGTTTGGTGGGCTAATGTAATATGCTGTAGTTGATAGGGTCCTGGGTTCGAGACTTGCTAAGGGTTTTTCTTTGACTGGGTGCAGATTTCTGTTCAAGGGGTTATAGTTTCTGTGGCACTTGTTATGGTTGCAGATTTTCATTCCACAAAGGTTGAGCCATGGTTAGTGGCTTGAAGGAAGTGTAGACAAGATTGTTCATTATAGAATAAACTACCATGGATCCAGCACCAAAAATTTATTGCACACAAGAAATAAAAAAGACACAAGTGCTTTTGGAGTTGGCAAAACATGTGGGTTCTGTCAGAAGAAGTTGGCAACCCATTTTTAATTTCATAGTTTTAGAAATAATAATTCCAAAGTAAGAGGGATGGTGATAAGGAATAAGGTGGAGGAAGCCGACAAAGATGGATTGTACTACTTCAGTGGGCAGAAGCCTAGGTCTCCTGGATTAAACAATGACACTTAGGTGGGGTGCCAGTTCCTTTTTAGTTCAAATCAGTACACAGCCTGGGATGTCATCTGGTCCCATGGATGCTGTATTCTTAGCTTTGAGAGTACTGTTTCTACCTGTGTGGCTGTGATTATATTTGGCAATCTTTTGGTATTGAGATGGGCCCTTTGAGTGAAGTTGACACTAAATCGATCTACCAGGATATTGGCAATATCCTTGGGATCAGTATATTTAATGCCATTCTGTTGTAGCTCAGAGCAGATCTGAGCATTGCCATTTAGATTCTTGATATAACTATAGAATGCCTTGTGGCTGTCTTTGGAATCTTTGGCAATTTTATACCAATTTTGTAACTAGCTTTTGAGGATTTTATGAGGGATCTCAGCTTCTTACTGAGGCTGGTGAGGGAGATTTTGCATCCTGGGATTTTTCCTTCTGTTGTATAGTTTGTTCAGATTGGCTTCCTTTTTTGGAGAAGAGCATCTTGGTTCTATTTGGTATGGCACGATTCATGCAAGTGGATGTGCTCCTACAGTGCCTTAGTGTAGGATTCTGCAGTCAAACTTGGTGTTGTGAAGTTTGTCACTTCTGACTTGAGTAGCATGAAGTTAGCTTTGGAGAAGTTTTTTAAGGAGGTTTCCTTACTGGGGAGTGGGGGTGGGATGTGGATGGGACAATGGATTAGTTGATTTTGGTTGTATCTTAATATTTTCCAGTATGTTTACTGTAGCAAGCTACAATTTGGATTGCAGTCTTACCTAGTGTTAGTTGTACCTCTCTGTTGCCTTGAAAGTCTGCACAGATATCAATATTCCATTTTTATGCCTTGAGAGTGCATTTTGAGGTTTAGACTTCTAGCATTGAGTAGCATTACCTTCAGATTTTGCATGCTTGTATCTGTTACGGTGGTGGTTTTATCCTTTGAACCTTGTAACCTGAATGGTGACAGGTGCAGACCATCTCTGGCAAAGCATCGTGGTTTGTCGATCATGTCTTCCCAGGCAGACAGATACTGGATCCCCTTTGAATGACACCAGAAGCTTAGCCATTTGTTGAAGTCAGTCATTTTGTCCTTATACTGTGGTATCATTCTGGGTGAAGGCAGGATGCTACTCAGGGACAGGGTGATCCAAGAGCTCTTCCATGTCTCTTTTCATGTAGTTTACTCCAGCATGGACAATGACAGAGTCGTTGTACTTGTTGTGGAGTGACTAGAGTGCATGTTGGTTGAACAATTTTGATAGACTTGCCGATGATCATTTCAAGGATCTGGGGGAAAGGAAAGTGAGCAGTTGGAGGAAGCTTGCCAAACAGATAAGCAAGCTGAGGTAAGGATACTGCTTATTTGGTGGATGGTAATTCAAGGAATGGTGTATGAAGTGAGATTAGATGCTGCTTCATAAGTAAAGTAAGTTAGTAGAGGTATGGACCCTGCTTACTGGGCAGGGTGAGTAGGTATACTGCCCTGATTAACATTACAAGGATGTTATGCTGTGTTTAGAATCAACTATATTATGGTTAGTTGTAATTAATGAATTTGGTGTACAAAGCTATGTTATGGAAGTTTAATAAAGGTCGTCAAATGTCATTTGGTGTGATGTGTTTATTGAAGGGGATCGGGACAAATGAAGTTTGGCAACAAACCAAGTTGTCCCGGGACATCTTTATGAGGGTTTAGGTTGATATTAGTGCGAGTTAAGTGGGTTGAGGAGGTGAAAGGGTTAAGTGGAGGTAGGGATGGTTGGGAGGACATGAGATAAGGATGGGGAGGGGCTTAAGGGGTTTAGACAAGTGTAGCTGGGTAAGCAATCACATTTTGGCGTGAACTTGCTACCCACCCACCCTCCCTCTTTTTTGTTGGTGGGTTGGGGGGATTGGGGTTATTTTATCAGTGGGGGTAGATGGAGAAGAGGGATAGGCTTGCCCTCTTCTATTCCCCCTCTGGTGTCTGGATGCTCATTTCAAGGATCTGGGGGAAAGGCATGTGAGCAGTTTGAAGGAAGCTTGTCAAATAGATAAACAAGCTGAGGCAAGGATGCTGCTCATTTGGTGGATGGTAATTCAATGAATGGTGTATGAAGTGAGATGGGATGCTGCTTCATAAGTAAAGTAAGTGAGTAGAGTTATGGACCCTGCTTATTGGGCAGGGTGAGTAGGTATGCTGCCCTGATTAACATTACAAGGATGGTGCTTCATACGTAAAGTAAGCGAACAGAGGTATAGACACTGCTTACTGGGGCAGGGTGAGTAGGTACGCTGCCCTGATTAACATTACAAGGATGTTATTCTATGTATAGAATCAACTATATTATGGTTAGTTGTAATTAATGAATTTGGTGTACAAAGCTATGTTATGGAAGTTTAATAAAGGTTGTCAAATGTCATTTGGTGTGATGTGTTTATTGAAGGAGACCGGGATAAAAAAGCCATGGCTTGGTTGAAAATTCTACTACACATCTGTCATTCATATCTTCATGGCAGCACGTTTCATTTATACCTTTTCATGTCTTCCCTCCCCTATGGGGAGAAGTTGAGGATAAATGGAGGTTGTAGTGAGAGACAAACAATTCTTACCAGAGGCTGATTTATCATGCAGATGTTTCTAAAGTGAGGATGCGACAAGGATAGCGTGCTCAGGGATTATTTCAAATATTTCAAACATGACAGCAACACTAAGTTCTGATGAATTGACATATAAAAAGCTATACTTTAACCAACAGTCAGTGAATAATAGCAAATGCCAAATTTATTTGTAGCTCAGTACAATGTTTTTTTCCTCAGTTATTGTATCTATTTTTAAAGGATGAACCCATTTTTTATATACTGTCTTACTTTTTCAGAACATTTTTTGCAGTCATTTGTTTCCTCCAGCTGTGTTAAAGGTCTGGTCGATGAGCAAGTTCATAGTTATTATATTAAACCAGTTACAGATGTCTGTTGTAGGTCTAGTTGCATGAGTAGCTCATCTGTCTTTTATGGTGTATCATATTTTGATGACATCGACTCTCAGATTTCACAAATAGAGGGATTTAATTGCAAGTCTGAGAATGTAATTTATGCCCTCACATGATTTTTCAAGATGCATTTTACTGGTAAGATTACTAGAAAGTATAAATTAAGGTTAGGCGAACATTTCAGAGACATTAGAAATGTTCATATGGAAAGTTCTTCTGCTGAAAATTATGCTATGGTACATCACTGTCAGGATGATTGTTTAAACTCTGATGTGCTAGATAAAAGGACAGGTTGGAACTGGAAGGGAATTTTTACAAAACCTGTTACTGTGTGGGGAAAGTAACCTTATTTTGAAATACTGAATGCAAAGACCTGATGGGCTCAGTGGGGACTTAATTGGAATTGTTTTCTTGATTAATGCATTTTCCTTATTTACTGATTGCAGTCTGCATTTATGTTTAATTATTATTTTGTTTTTTGCCTCTGTTACTTTTTAAAGGTTCTGCCAATGTGACAGGAATATTTTACTTATGTATGTTTTTTAATAAATTAACTTCTGCTGACATTTGTCATTTTTATTATTAATGAAAGTAATTCTGATTATTGATGATGTACTCAAAGACAGGACATAGGGCATAAAGATAAAATCGTTGGGGGGGGGGTTAATGAATGCAGGGCACAGGAGAGTGAACAAGAACTGCTGTAGAGATGCCAAGACCCTACATGGGTTCATGAGAAGAAGGAGGAATGCATATATATTTTTTTCTCCTCTATAGCTGATCATTAGCTGGCAAAGGGACCTGTCTTTGTCCACCTGGTCTACTGAGCATTCTTCAACCCCCTTGGAATCCTCCAACTCATGCTCAGGGCTGGTGAGGAGGTCAAGGCATCCTGGTGTAGCATCATATTGCTACCAGGCGTGTGTGTCTTTCTTATGTCCATGCCCTGTCTCTAACCTGTTTCCTGTATATTCACACCTGTATTTTTATGGGTGGACATGCAGTGGGGACATGCATCATGTTGTCTTGCCTCCATAGTGATTCAGCCAATGCCCCTTGCCCATCCCATTTTTAGGCATGCCTCTTACATAACCACAGCTTCCACCAGGGATTTAATTCAAGGAATGTGGAGGAGAATGCCCTCTCTCTCACCGGCTAGGCATGCCTGTCCTTCTCCTTCTGTGCCTTGGATACCTCAGCCACTATGCCACTAATCAAACCACAAATAACTGGGCCACAGTCAGGGCTTTATACCTCAATGCCACGATGCAACTGTGAATACACCTATGCCCTGGTGGATGGCTGTACTTAACTATAATACTGTACAGACACAAGCAACAATTAAGGAAAATTTATTTGAGGAAATCTATCCTTGACTTATCTGCCATGTAAGCCACCACTTGTAGTCTGCCTTGCTGTAGGGGACTTGTATTAATATAAAAAGCTTCCTTTAAAATCCCTTGCTCTATATCTTCCACATATTTCACATTGTGAAGAATAAGCAGTTTGGTATATTTTCATCTGTTCATGTGTGGAGTATCTGCTGTGATGCAATCTCTATTGACAGTGGCACAGTAGATAGTGTTGTCACCTGAAAGGAAGAGGTTCCCTAGTTCAATTCTTGGCTAGAGTGTCATATGTGTGGAGTCTGCATGACCACCCTCTGTTTTTCTGGGTGCTCCAGTTTGCTCCTCATTTCAAAGACATGCAGCGCATGGATTCGGCATGCTAAACTGACCATGAGTGTGTGTGTGTATGTGTGTGTGTGTGTGTGTGTGTGTGTGTGTGTGTGTGTGTGTGTGTGTGTGTGTGTGTGTGTGTGTGTGTGTGTAGTATGTGAGAACAACAACAGCAGGGCTGTAGTGTGAACATTGGCTGTAAATCATTGTTATTGCTGAAGTGACACCACAATCTCATGTGCAAAAAAATGGGAAAAAGGGGATGTATTTATCCATCTATCTAGATAGATAAATATATGCATACATAATATATAACTTGTAAGTAAGGTATGGCATTCAATTCCAAGGAAGTTGTAATTCTAATCTACTCAGCCCTTAACAGACCCTACATTGAGTACAGTACCGCCTTAAGCATGTACCTGACCAGTCACCTGCAACTGTTAGAATGCCTTCAAAGGTTCCTCACTAGTAGAATCCAGGTTATGAATACCCTATCCTACACAGATCACCTTAAGGCCCAGTCTCTGAACTCAGTCTCCTACAGTTTACTGAGAGGCGATCAATGCCTAACATATAAGACATCCTCAGTTACAGCTTTGGTGGATCACTTGCACATCCAGAAAACAAAGAGCACCAGTAACACTAGATCCAAGTACCTGAATTTTGCCTGCGATATAAATAGAACATGATGGAGAGACCGATGTGTGTCTCAAAATATCCCCGTTTTATGGAATAAGCTTCCTTAGGTTCATAGATTCAAAGGTTCATAGGTGTTTACTAGGTTAATGATCACAAGGGCCTTTTTAAGCATAGCCATGCATCCCAAATATCTGACAAGTACTGGTACCCTTTGTGACAAAAGGAGGTAGTGCCAGCACAGCTAGCTGGAATTTTGTAAATAATAATATGTTATTGGTGAATATCGAAATGATTTATACAAAATGCTTGTGTTACAAATGTATTAGAACTGTATGTCGTGTATATCAAGCTGCTTTGTACAGACATGTTGAAAAGGTATTTGTAAAGTCCTGTGTTTGAAATGTAACCACAGTGTGCCTACTGTAGAGCAACGAAATGTACATGCACTAGTGTAAATGTTTAAGTGAATATGTTTTAACAGAGGAAACTGGAGGTTAACCTCAGGCCAGCAAACTTTAGATGAATATCTGAAATTAAGTCACTTAATTGGCTAGGCCATAAAGATGCCATCTCACAGGTTTCAGTGAAGCCAGAGACACAAAGACTGTACTAGAAAGCTTTCTGTATTGTCTTTGGGGTGAACTAATTACTCTGTGGAAGACGTGTGGAGGAATGGAATTGTTTTATGACTTCCAGCACCTGCTAAAGATCTGAGCAAAAGCCCTTGTATGTATATTTTTACAGGTAGGTGCTAAGTCCTGCCAGCAATGGAGGTTTGCAAGAGAAGTAGAAGTCATATGACCAGAAATTATGTCATTCTGCAAGCTGTCCCAGCAGTAATATTTTAGATATTATTTTGAGAAGTCTCTTAGACTGAGACAGAGCATTCTGTATTCTGTCTTGGACCTAACAACAAGAAAAAACATTCACCATATCATCTGCCTTGCTCCATTAGTAAGTTACTAGAGAGTAGTATAATTATCTTAGATTCAGTCAGGAGTATAGTGAAGCTTAGTTTAGATATTATTTTCTTTATTTGTTTGACACTGTCCTTCAATGTTGTTTTAAATATTTCCTGTGATTTTGAACTTTGATGTCACTGTGAATATATATTATTGTCTTGTTGTTTTATTATTTACTATTAAATATATTTAAACCTTTCATTGTGGCTGATCTTTGTAGAGATATATAGGTTTTGGAGAGGACTTGCATTATTTATTCGGTGACATTGTGTGGGCCACTCTTAACAGTCTTGCTCTTGGTCAAACTGCCATTTGTATTAATATTAATATTACACAGTAACATTTGACACCTTTGTTAGGATCCTTAAAGTAGCTGTCAAGGGGTTCTGGTGGCAATGGTAACTACCTTATAGTTTGGGCAAAAGGGGACATAGCGAGTAACCTGTGCCAACCCTTCCCAGGTGTTGTGTGTGTGTGTGTGTGTGTGTGTGTGTGTGTGTGTGTGTGTGTGTGTGTGTGTGTGTGTGTGTGCGTGTGTGCGTGTGCACAAATCAAGAGTGTGTGTCAGCTACTTGGGCAGGGACACAAAGCACTGGTTGGTCAGAGAGAGAGTTGGAGGACTTGGCTTGGAACCCTGGTTGAGGACTCAACAATATAGCTGTAACATTGGGGAGTGTTATTGGGGATCTGGAGAAAGAGAGGAACCAGCCCTGGAATGACTGTGGTCTCTGTGTGCTATTTGGGGAAGTTGCACTTAATGTACAGATCTGCATCTAGAAATACTGTGTGTCTACCTGTTATCCTCCCAGTGAACGTCCCCCAACAGGTGCCAGTGGTGAGGACTGAGGATCCTTGATTACTAGCTCAGAGGTTGTATATTCATGTCACATATTGGTTGGCAGTGGTGGGTCATCACACCCTTGATAAGTGTAAGCATGGGCTTATGAGGTGAAACATTTGCAAGCAGGGGCCTGGGCGATTAACTATTTATAGGCTGCCTGTGTACATTAGAGACACAGATACCAAACCAAGGATGAATTTCCTGTTCCCCATTCAGTTGTTGAGGCTACACTTGAATTGGGTTAAGGAGAAACTCTGCTTCACATGCATGGTGAGCCTGTTCCGGAAAGGCGTAGTCTCTGGGATACATGCCTGTCTCTCCAACAGGTCCTATTTATATCACAGGTAAGGTTTAAGTCTTTAGACTGGGTAATTCTGGTGCTGTTTGTTTTTTGGATATACAGGAGATCCATCAGAATGGGGTCTGACAATGCCTTGTATGCAGGCATAAATCTCCCCTCAATAGCCTGTAGGAGACAGAATACAGGGATAGAACCTTGAGATGGTCTGCATAGGAAATTTTAGTTACACCCTGTATTCTCTTAGTGAGATATAGCTCTGTGGACTTTCCAATTGTTGAATATGCTGGTTAGGTACATACCAAATGGGGCACTGTATTCAATGATAGGTCTGATGAATGTTGAATATAGTGGAACAATGACTTCCTTGGACCTAGATGTCATACCTTTGTTTATAGGTTGTGCAGCATAGAATGATTTCTTCACTACTGTAGATATGTGATGGTCAAAGGCTAGATTACTGACTATGCGTGTCCCCATGTCCCTGACTACTGGGTCAGTTCTTAAGGGTGTGTTGTCAATATGATAGTTACCAGGGATGGATGATTTCCAGAAGGATACTGTTATGCATTTCTTGGCATTTAGTTTTAGTCCATGGCTATAGCATCAGTTATTTGTCTGTCTGTGTTAGCCCTTCCAGGAGAACATTTGTGTCAGTGGGTGATTCAATGACAGCTCCTAGTTTGCAATCATCTGAAAATTTAGTCAGCCAGAGGCCATTGAAATTGGTCTTGACTTCAGAGTAGTAAATGCCAAAAAGGAACAGTCCCAGTACTGATCCCTAAGGGATTCCACTTGTGACTGGCCTCTTTGTAGAGGTGGACTCCCGAATTCTGACTTCCTGGTTCCTGTCTGTGAACTAGCTGGCTATCCACGAGGTGACATAAGGATTTGTACCTAACCTCTTAAGTTTGTCAACAGTACCGGAGTGGAGGATTGCGTCAAATGCATCTGCCAGGTCAAGGCAGGCAGCGTGAACCATTTTGTCTTCATTTATTGCTTTGGTGACCTTCTCAAAGAAGTTGTCCAGGTTGAGTAGGCATGACCTACTTCTATGTGAAGCAGATTTCATCCCTGACCCTATTCAAAAGAAACCTTGATCATTGGATGGGAAATCACAAATTCATCCCTGGTCTGGTCCCCATATCTCTAATGGGCAGAGGTCAACAGTAAGTAACCCATAGCTACCTCTTTACTAACATACCCCACCACAGAGGCATCCAAAGAACACAGACAATATACTGGGATGGGTTACACGGCTAGGCTTATAAACCTCTCTCTCTCTCTCTCTCTCTATATATATATATATATATATATATATATTTATATATACAAGCATTTAAATATAGTTTAGCAAGCCTAGGCTGCCTCTTTTATCTGAGGATGCACAAGGTGTATTGACAGTGCACTCCGACACCCCCTGAGGTTCCTCCAGTGGCCATGCTGATATTTGAAGAAAGGTCACATTACTTGCAATAAGGGATTTAGCCCTCACTGCCCCAAAGCCACTCAACCCCCAAACAGTTATAACAGGTACACCTCAAGTGCTGTCCTTGGTCCATTTAATTTTAGTTAATTCATAATTTTCTTACTTATTATTAGTTATAGCTAGTTATAGCTAGTTATTAGTTATAGCTAGTTATTAGCATGCAGTCCAGGGGACCATTAAGGAGCCTCGTCCAAATTCCCAGTTGCCACAGAGCACTGTGTGGTTAAATGTCTTGCTGAAGGTCACACAATAGGTAAATGAGGATGAAAAGATTCAAACTCTACACCTTTGGAGCAAAAAGCAGCTCATTAGCAAGGCAGGGCAGCTTCTTGGTGCTAACCATCAGATTAAAGCTCTAAAACATTACTACTTTGTTTAATGTTGGTGACATGACCAGCTGGATGTCTGGGTGCTCCCAAGCTAACATACATGAGCAAAATATTACAGTCACCTAATCCTACTTTTGTCTTGGTTTAAAAGAACTTTGACTCAGAGTCACCACAGGTAGAATCAAGTGATTTAGCTTGTTTAAAGATATCTGCCATTACTGGGCTTGATGACAAAGTTTTTGACAGTTTGTCTGCAAATATTTGGAAGTGTTTTTTGACCCATTAACCTGCATAATTATTAACACACACAAACACACACACACACACACACACACACACACACACACACACACACACACACACACACACACACACACACACACACACACTCACTCACTCACACGGAAATGCCTACACCTCAGCTTGCTATCACAGAACTAGCAACACCTACCAAGTGAATCAAAGAGGTCCCTAGGAAAATGGGCATTGCTTCTTATAACTGAACAGACTCTTCTTATAGTGACTCTTTCAAGATGTGACCTGCACTGACTATGGAACACTCAGAATAACATCAGATGATGCAGTGGACAAAGAAGGCTGTAGCATTGCACCATTGTTTTTAATGAAAAATGACTGTACAAATACTGAAGTTTTGAGACCTTAGTCAAAACATGCTTGACTCAAATCATTATAACCATCTACACCACATTCTTACATTCAGGTAGAGCATCAGATCTCTAACAACATCTCAAGAGACAACTTCCTCCTTTATTGTAAGACAGCATTCACTTGTACAGCCAAGAATTCCTAGTTAGTGGAGCACTCTCTTGGAATTCCACACCTACTGCCATAAGGTTGCTGCACAATGGTTTACTAGAGGGAGTAATGAACATCTCAGTGATGAAGTTAAAAGTAAATATCTTGGCACAGTTATCTAATGTAATATGACTTAAATACCTGGTAATACAAATTCTCAACCAGTGAACTCACATCAGTGCTGTTATTAGCTAGCATTATGGTTTTGTATGCACATAATGCATTTGAAAGTTCACAAATCTGTTTCTATATATATGCATGTTCGTGTGTGCGCACGTGTGTATGTTTTACTTTTCAGGATTATTTTGTGTAATGCTAGTAGTTTGTAACTGAAAAAAGGCCTTAGTGGTCCATTTCACATAAAGAAACAAACAAATCAATAGATATTGTTGACAAAACAAAAACATTGCTTGCAACAATGGATATATAAGATCTGTCTGTATAAATCGTTGTCGATTACCAAACAGTAGATTGCAAGAGCACATTTTCTAATTTTTCATTTTGGTATGTTTTAATCATGTACTCTGCTTTTTTAGGCTACAGTTTGCATTTCCAAAAAGGAGGCATATTGTTTGCTTTGTCAAGTGCCCAATAATTGATAAAAACTCATTTGTTAATGGTATGAAAATATATGTGTGTATGTATATATATATATATATATATATATATATATATATATATATTTATATTTATATGTATATTCAAATGAATGATCACAGCTTGCTAGATTCAAATTATTTCAAGACCATTACCTTTAATTGTCAAAATAATGCTTGCCTAATTCATGGTTTCTATGATTTTGGTTTTGAAGCATACATTTATCACCTTACAACACATTTCAGTATATTAAGGAGAAAGCAATTCTTTGACTTTATTATATTTTTTTAAATGCTACTGTAAGTGCCTGCAATTGAAAATCAAGAATATAGATTTGTTTCTGTATTTTTGAGACGTAGTTTGACCTTTGCTTTTATTATTTTAAATATTACCTTTTGCATGTATTATTTCTAATAATGTGCTCTTAATGAAACATTTCCTATTTTAATTAACTATTTCTGATATAATGGTAGAGGATAGTTCTGCTGTGCAGTGAAAGAAAAAAGATTACCGTTGGATATCAGAAACAATGTCAGCACTGGATGGGTGTTTAATCAACAACATATCTCATAATATTGTTAAACAGCTGCGTCAGAAATTATTTCAAATATTTTCTTTTTAACCTATCTATATGCATATATACAATATTATATATATATATTATTTAAATGTGCATGTAGATTTTTATAGTTTATAAATGTCTGCGTATGCTATTTTCCTTTCTCTCTCTCTCTCTCTCTCTCTATATATATATATATATATATATATATATATATTCATTAAAGAGTCATTAGAATTCAAAAATATGCATGCCAATTGGACAGCCCAATCAATGTGACTATTGTAACTCAAGCATATACCAATAGGAAGAAGCCTGGCAGTTAAACTTTTGTTGAGCAGCTGGGCTTTCTATTGAGATATAGATATGCTTATTACCACAGAAGCAGTACAGTTTTCCACATAGCAAACAAAATATTTGAAAAACTAGGGACATTCCTCTTGACAGTTGTGAAATAATGATTACTTGAGTATGATCGTTCATACTACCAGTAACCATAATTTTCATTTGTCCATACTTTTGCAGAATATCCCTGATTTTTTTCATATTTTATAGAAAACATATTTTACAAAAACATAAGTACTCTACCCAAACTATATGAAAATAGCACCCAGCTCATTAAGTCACAGCAGTAATCACAGCAGTAACACTTCAGCCATTGCAGTCCTGTGGTGCATACATGTCAATGTCTTTGGTCACAAATTCTGTACAAAATTAAAAGTAAATGGATGAAAATCATGTCCAGTTTTAAAATATTACTCTAATTCAGCTGTCTGTGCTGCCTTCATGCTGTTGATATAAAAAGCACAATAAAAAATTTCAGTTCCCGTTGTTGCAGTCATGTAATACAATAACTGCTTCTTTCATGTTGCTGCCTCTTTTTTATTTTTTTATTTATTTATTTTTGTAATGATCATTCCTAGAACACTTTAAGTCTGAGTCTGAACATGTAAAATCCCTTAAATTGTTGTACAGTCTACAAACTCCTCTAGGGGTGTGACAAGACTCTTCTGAAGCCAAGCATCAACACCCATTTCCCGATCAATAAGACATATGCAACTTTAAAGTCTGGCCTTATTTACTGACTGTAACCTTCAGTCATTTACCATACATTCACAAATGTTACAATGGAGATGGCAGGAGATATGAGACAGCATCAGGAACATTCTACAAGAAACAGGCTGTTAAAAGATGTATAGTTTTAATGTTTGGAAACTGTTTACATTTTCCACTAAATGTCCCCGATTTTGCCTCATATTTTTTGCCATGTTGCCCATAACAGGTAGAGACATAGAGCATGTGCAGTATAAAAAGAACGCCCCAGACTACCAGGAGATGGCAGAAGAACACTAAAGTCATTTTATAGGATGTCATTTAGAAGAAGTACATCTTTATGCCCCTTTAATGTTATTGTATTATAGCAATAATGCACTCCTGTGTGTGGTTAATGCAGGGTTTACCCACAGTTGGCTTTGTTTAATCACTCAGGCTTTGCCTTTGTGACATTCCAACCATAGGTATATTCTGCGTTACTCAAAACCAGTCATGAAATATTGCTAACTTACATACAATACAACCATATGTATATATATATATATATATATATATATATATATATATATATATATATATATTTATAGAGAGAGAGAGAGACAGTACGATTTTCACACAAGATGTTTACTCTTGTTTCTTAGTGCAATTTATACAGAGAAAGTATGAACTGCAGTTTATTTATAGTGAAATTATTTTGACACAAAGTTACTTCTACCAAAAACAAAACAAAAGTACACTGTTTGGGACACTATCGGTTCCATTCAGTTCAAGATGCACAGAAACCCAACAGCATTTGCAGGTTCTTCTCTTACTTCTGAATAAGCTCATGTAACCACTACCACTAAGAGACTTTTAGTATGTCCACAAATATTTGTACTGTATAAGTAAATACAACTCTTAAAAAATACTCCAAAATATCCCAGCCTCAGACTTGGGGTGTATTCAGCCACATCCAAACTAACTAATTTCATCTAAGCTCATCGGAGCTTTTCTCCCCGGGCCTCTACTGAAAATGGACATGTATCCAGTTAGACTAGCCCGGTCAACAAATGTAAAATAAATAAATAAAATAAATAAATCAATCTATTGCAATTGTATATCAAGAGAGAGATTCACTCAATTGTATGATTGTGCAGTTACATTTGGTGATAATTTTGTGTTATGACCTATAATTAGCCTACTTTTCCAGTTTTAAGATAAGTTTCTCTGGTACATAACTAAAAAGAAACCTTGTTCTATCAGGTGCCATCTTATCATGTGAAGCATCATTCTATTTAGTACTGAAACTTCCTCAGAAGCATAAACATACTGGCTGTAGCTGTTTTCAAGTCCAGGTTTTTTCCTGCTTTGATAGTCTTGTGATTTGAGGTATTACCTTTCTCACCCTGTCATACCTATGTGAATTTGTATGTGAAAGGTGTGAGTTTTAAGTGATAGTAACACTACTGGGAGAGAGAGTGATGCAGTTGCTGAACAACTGGAAGACATTTTTAAAGCAGAGGAGTGGAACAGAGTTGCTACAGAATGCCAACTACCACCTGAAGAGTGAGGCAGTCGTTTCTAACACCGAGATAGCATTTCAGAAAAGGTTACATTCTGTACAGAAAATACTTTGTAGTAATCACTGTAAAAGTAAATCCAAGAGTTCAATATTATAATGTGAGGAAGCATTGCTTTTTGGAAATCTTGTGTCCAGAAACAGACCAGTGGGGTAATAAAAAAAGTAATGTCTTTCGGCTTTTCCTGGTTAGGGGTCGCCACAGTGGAACTCCGGTCTGCTAATGATTGGCAGTGGATTTTTACAGTGCCGGGTTGCCAGCACAATGCTCAACCTTCAAAGAAGGCACACCCATTCATGCATGCACCTACCTGCATGTCTTTAACGTCACTCGTAATACATCTGAATATTATATACTGTATTATTCTATAAGAAGTGTTACCAAGTAGCTGGGAGTTGTAGGGTATAGATAACTAACAAAGAGTGGTATACAAATCATCCATAATACATGCTCATATGTCTGATCATCTCATCTGTCTCTCATTTTTGCAGAACATCCCTGATTACACCCCAAACATTTTTTAAGAAAATTACAGTACCATTTGAAAATTGTTCCTAATTTTGGAACTTTCTAACCTCATTATTTTTGGTGTTGTTCCTCTTTCTTGAATAAGACAGTTTAGTGCTATATGTGTAGTGCTTGTGTTTATAGCATTGCCTAAGTGTTGACAACTGCATCATAGCAGTAGAAACGATAAGGAGGGGATAAGTAAATACAAGGAGAAAGATTTACAGATAGGATGGCAAGATGTGCTTTGGAAAGCTGTGCTACTTCTAAAAGTGGGGGATGACATTATGCGGACCAAAACCTGTACAAGAAGGTGAGCAATTATGCCACAGTGCTACTCTTTATGTGTTCCTGCACAAAGAAAAAGGAATATCATGGAAATTCAGGAAGATGTCAGTTTCTGAATGGATGCTTACTTACATTTTTTCATTAAAGAGTAGTAGTAAAAGTAGTTGATTAATTGAATATGTATATAGTGGGATAGTACCATCATGCTCCAATCAAAATGGAGGCTACAAAGTGGGCTGTTCTTGAAAGGAGGAGTTCAAGTTCTGTTGGTTTTTGCAACATCATTCAGTAGGGGGCAAAAGACCAAGTGAGAGTGAGTATAGAGTGCCACTCAAGTTATAACGTGTCTGTCTTTCTGCTACCTGCAACAGAAGGAACTCATACAGAGTGGTGTGCAGTATCTAAAATGCTGAAACACAGAGTAATAAATAACTTGAAGTGGACATCCAATGATTTCAGTTTTTATTTGAAAGGTGAATTGTAAGAATAGTTTAGTTTTTTTTTTGCTGTCTTGTGGTAAGCACTTATGCCTGCAAGGTGGGGTTGAAGTAAAAAAAAATCAGTTTGCTGCTTTCAGTAACCATAACTTGAGTAGATTAATGTTTCATCAGCTTTGTTAACTCTTGCATGGACATTTTTAATAAAAATATAAAAGGTTTACGTGTCATAGATTGGACATCAGCAGAAAAAGAAAATAAATAAATTGGACACAGTACAATTCATAGTCCCTATTAATCATCCTGTAATATAAAATGAACAAATGCAAATAACTATATTTAAAGCACATGTTCTTCTAATGAGCAATACTGAAAGTTAATTAAATAAGGCTTAGTGTGCTTAGTGTACTTGGGTCTAAACAGCCTCCTATAATGCTAAACTTGGCATTATTGCATGGAGTAGAAGAGACTAGTGTGTGTGTGGGTATAAAGCTTAAATACGTTATCCTCATTTTCTCTGGAATGGTCTTTCTCACTGTGCAAAAGAAGATTATGTGAGAGACAAGATGGTGACGCAGTGTTCAGCTTCTTTTCTTATCCCTGCAGGACAGAGCTAACAGTCTGCACTGTTTGAGCATCGTTTTGAGATCTCATTAGCATACGATGACAGCTTTATGGTAGAGGAAGTAATAACTCCTTTCCATGCTTAGAAATGAGCAATTTAATTCATGGTCATATAGTACAGCTTCAGTGTACATTATTGCCAGCAGAGATGTGTATGCAGACCAGACAAGAACTTATGAATACAAAACAGTTTGGAGCTGTCGCAAACACTGTCACGAAACAAGGCGAAATCGATGGCATCTCAGTCAGTGGACTGTTTCTGTTCTCCTTGTTCTACTGGTTAGTCTTTGATCATGTCCCCTGGAAACTTGCATTTTTGTTGTTGAATGGGTAAACAGTGCCAAGAACTGCATTATGCAGGCTTTCTACATCATTCTCAGGATTTCCTTTATTTGGAGTCAGGAAGCTGGAAATGCCTACATTAACATAAAGGCCTTCTTTGAATGAAGCAATATATTAAGGGCTGCCTTTGTGTTTCGGCTTTTCTGTCTTACTTAACCAAAAGACATATTTTTTAATTTCTTGCATTTATGTTTTAGCTCCTTCCCACCCTCATTCCTCACATTTACTGCTTCCGTGATGAGAACTTGTTATGCAGCAGTAGTAGAAAACATGGAAATAGCACTTAATTACTTCACGCTGCTTCACAGTTACCATAGAAAATAAATCCCACAGCCCTACTGTCTAAGCTCTTGTTACACTTTTGTGAATTTTATTGTCCTCATTGAGTTTTTTTAGTTTACTAGTGATGGATGACCTACCTGAGTTATAGTTGTAGCCAAGCTTCTCTCTATTGTTAGTTAAATGATTTGAAGCATCCAGATGCTGTGAACAGCACTGCTGTCACACAGATGTCTAAACTTAAAAAGCGGTATGTTTAGAAAAGGATAGAACCATCCAAGCTAAATAATAAATATTCTGACTTAGGAGTTAGTCAAACACAATAGCGACTGCTGTTACTCCTAAAAGTCTTGTTTGGCTTAACATGTGGCTTACAAATACAGAGTGCACCATAGGGGCATTCAGCTCAAGTTCCTAGAAGGAGCAAAGCCACACCATAAGGCAGAGCTCCTGACTGTGGCATTTGTTACTTCACATTATTGATAAATTTGAGTTGTCAGAAGTTTCATTGAAGAAGGAAGGACTGAGCTAACTCCCAACCCTGGAAAGTAAGGGAGAGAGCTAGAAGCAAACTGAGATAGTTTGCAGAGCTAGAAGAGAGGGGAAGGGTGCAACTCATGAAGGAAGGACTGAGCTAACTCCCAACCCTGGAAAGTAAGGGAGAGAGCTAGAAACAAACTGAGATAGTTTGCAGAGCTAGAAGAGAGGGGAAGGGTGCAACTCATCATTTGAGTGACACTTAACACAAACAACCATAATGATATTAATTAAATGCCATACATGGAAACATGTAACTGCTTTGCCAGTAGGATTGCTTGCTTGCTTGGATGCCTCAGTGAGATACGGGGGTAGAAAAAGCTGTATTATATTAACAAGCCACTGAAGTGACTGTGTGGTCCAGTGGTGCAATGTTTGATTCTCTCACTCTCCATTGCCTAACTGTTAACAAGCCACTGAAGTGACTGTGTGGTCCAGTGGTGCAATGTTTGATTCTCTCACTCTCCATTGCCTAACTGTTAACAAGCCACTGAAGTGACTGTGTGGTCCAGTGGTGCAATGTTTGATTCTCTCACTCTCCATTGCCTAACTGCTAACAAGCCACTGAAGTGACTGTGTGGTCCAGTGGTGCAATGTTTGATTCTCTCACTCTCCATTGCCTAACTGTGTGACTTTGAGCAAGTCACATAACCAGATACCACTTTGAGGCTGAGTCAAAAAAGATCCATGGAGATCAGTGCTTTAACCCCCCAAAAAATACATAAATAAAACAAATGAAAAGTAAAATAAATAGTGCTTATTAAATTGTGATTATTACTCAGCTTGCTGCAATTCAGCCTGAATCCATCTCTACCCCCAAAGGACTGAGCTCCTCTTAATACCAATGGTAAGGTATTGTTTGACCCACTAATGTGCTAGGGTTGCATATCTAAGAGTTTTGATGGTTATTACCAGGCAACAGATAGCCAGCTCCCACCCCCAATTGTCTTCTAAAAAAAACATATTTGATGATTGCAAGAAAAAATCTACTATCTCTTCTACTATATTGTATATACTGTAACTAAGATTTTGCAGATGAAAAAAAAAATCCACTTTGTGCATATAATGGATATAGCAGTACAAATGTCCTTGTTCCTCTCATCTTGTATTCAAGAATGATGTTATTATAGCAGCAAAATTTCCCTGAAAATGTATTTATCTATTTGTATACAACTATGCTTTAACAGTTTTGCACACTGTGACTGAAAAAAACATCAATGTGTATGTACTACATGAAGTGCACTTATTATGCTCCCAGAGTGCCAAAAAATATATAATAAATTAGTAGGTCACTGATTATAGCCAAGTTGTCATACATTTGAGACATGGATGTCAAGAAATTTACAATGGAAACAAAGTAAAGTGAAGTTCAAGAGTTGAATCTTGACATCTGTTCTGATATCATATAAAAATTGAATTATGATCAGAGAGGCACAATCATAATTCTTTGTAACACATGGAGTTTAATCTGCTCCATGTTTTAACAGTTACAGGAAAATACCAGAGGAGAGCAGTATTTTACAGCTTTGAAAGCTATAAAACAGTTAATGCTGCCACACAGCAGAAGAAATGAAGTGCAAATCTGATGAAAGAATAGCTTTAAAAGCTGTAAGACAATTGACTCTAACATGCTGTTGTTTTTAAGCGATAAGATAGCAAAGTGTCTAACAGATTTTAAAGGTATAAAAGTGCTTCAGGCTCTGTTGTGTAGCAGCTTTTTCTATAGACCAATGCAAGCTTTGAGTTTACCACCATTAAAAACTGCTTAACAATACCCTGTTAAATGCTCCTTTTACATCAGAAAGATGCTTAACAAAGTTGTCTTTTTCTGAGTTTGGAGCATAATAGTACTATGCAATGGGCTATAAGTTGTTGTATACCTTTCTGATGCAAAAAAGTGAAGAGCAAGCCTTGTTATGCACCTTTCCAAGCTGTTATGCTCTAATTTTGCATTGCAGCACACATGGCAGTACCTACAGAACAGAGACTCCTGACAGCTTTACAATCTACTGCAATACAATTTAAACTTCCTTAAAAGATGTGGCAAAATGGAGTGTCTAACAGTTTTTTTAAGCTGTTGGTTAATCAGAGGTACACATCACTTCACTTCTGGCCACTATGTGTGGAAAAACTGTAAACATTTCAAGCTCATGCAATTATCTTTTTGTCTGTAACTAGTTGTAGATTAGAACACCTAAACCTCCACGTGCAACAAAGAATTCTGATTAGGTTTTTCTTATCATAACAAGATAATTATGTGTTTTTAACATGGATGTCAATATATAACTCTTGAGCCTCTGTCTCAAAATGAATTTATTGACATCCATTTCACAAACACATAATAAGTCAGTTATGATTCAGTGGTGTTTAAAAAAAGGTCTGGCTACAGTGATAACTCACTGCAGACTGCAGGGCATTCATGTATTTCCTTAGCTAGACAACTTGCTTATCTTTGCAGTCTCTTTCCAGGTGTCAGGAGTTCCTTTTATGGGTTACAAATCTCCTTCTCAACCTGAGTTTTTAAATCAACAGTCAAAAATCCTCCTTAATTCCTTCTCACAGAATTGTGTTTCTAGGATATCTTTTACATTCTTCACTGCAAAAAGCATTCCTAACCCAGAAGAAAATGGATGTCTATCTGGAAATCTTCTTGAGCTTCTCAAAGCAGTCTCAGACTTCAGACAGGGTCTATCTCTGTGGATTCTGGGGAGCATGGCGTCCATGATTCTCATGATTCATCTTGCAAGGTTGCACATGACAAAAACCCAGTGGTATTTAATAACTATTTGGACCCAGCATTTTTACCCTCTGGAATTTCAGATTCCAGTTTTGGGTTTTGTGAAAAGAGAGAATTTCTGTGGTGGAGACAACAGCTTGTTGTAAGTCTAGGTCCACCAGAGCCATTTTAAAGCTTTGTTGCTTAGGAAGATCACAGTGCATCCAGCCTGCAGACCCTAGGCAAGATCATAAGGAGTCTATCCCAGAAGAGACATATGTTCATAGTCCCTGGATAAAATCTTCGAGAAATGGGGTTCCCTAAGGCAATCCAGTCCTGAATAGTCCAAAAATACTGAAAAGGGAGTAGGAGGAAGGTGACTGACACATTAACCATCACACATGACATTTACATATCTGAAGTGAGCTTAGGGTATTATTTGGTAAAGTCTGACTTTTTATAGTCCAGGTATAAATGATATTTGTCACATTTTTTATGATTATAGTATTGATATGATCCTGGTAGTTAGGAAATCATGCATAATCCTTGAAGTGTTGTAGAAATCCTATAACTACACTGTGAAGCTTTTTTCCATGGTTGCATATTAACATTTCCTAAACAGTTTGGCTGTGTAGCATATGAGCACTAGAAGAGCCAGGTCATCCCGCCCATCCCAAGAGGAGGAAGAGCTGGTTCCATGCAGCTTTTCACCACCATGCAAGAGGAGGTTTGAGTGACACAAAAACCCATAGACTGAAGGATTTGAGCTTGGGATTATCCATTAAGTGGTGGTAGCCTTCACAGGCATGATGTGTATGGTGGCATGCATGTGCATGGTAGAGGCACAGTACACCCCTGTGATAATGTGCATGCACATTATAGTTATCTGAGGGAGGAGTTAAAGCTCATTAGACCTCCTCAGCTATCAGTGTTGATTATGGGTTCTGAGAGAGAGAGAGAGAGAGAGAGAGAGAGAGAGAGAGTCCTCTACCAAGCTATGTTAAGTGGTGGACCATGGCAGTGGGTGACAAGGCAGAGAGAGGCTTGAGGGTGATGCCAAGCATTCCACACAGGACCCCTGAGCTGCTAGTGCAGGTGGTATGGAAAGGTGTGTTAGGAACAAGAAGACTGATGATTCACATATGACCACAGTCTACTTGGATGATGACTTCTGAGTAACTGACAGGGAAAATTTGTCTTTGGCTGACTGGAAGAATGCTGATGGTCTGCAGGTAAACAGAAAAAAAAATCCAAATCAGTTAAGAGACATAGGGCTTGGTTGCCTAGGTGCAGTGGATAGTGTTGTTGCCTCATAGCAAAAGGTTCCCTGGTTTGATTCAAAGCTGGGGTGCCTACTGTATGGATTGTGCATGAGCTTCCTGTGTTTGCATGGGTTTTCTCAAGGTGTTCCAGTTTCCTCACACATTCCAAAGACATGCACTAGGTTGATTAAACATTTTAAATTGGCTGTAGGTGTGAGTGTCTGTACTAGTGTATGTTGTGGAAGAACTACCATGGCAGGGCTAGCCACCTGATGGTGTAAACCTTGGCTCTAGATAATTGTCACTGTTGAAGTGATACTTTGACCCCATGTGCAATCATGGGAAAAAAGGGTTGTGGATGGATGGATAGATCAGTAATCAGTCAAAGTCCTTTGCATTATATCAACCAATGTTATTTTACATTACTCTACATTGTTTATGTTGATATCTTGTTTATCTTTATATTATGTACATTTTATATTTCCTAGGCAGTGTCTGAAATGGGACCTTAAGGGATCTCCACTGCCTCAAAGCAGACTAAAAAAGATGCTGCAACAACAAAAAATAATTGCAATAGTATGGTGTATTCTGTTGTTCAGCAACACTGTTATTAGTAGAGAAAATGCTAAGGTACAGGCTGCTGCTGCATGCAGCCATACCACATGGGCAGTATCTGAGTTTTAAGAAATCAGTGCTGTAGCCTGTAAGTATATTAATGTTAATAATGTCTAACCCATGGACAGTTTCATGGTATGTATTATGCATGCTTTTTTTGCTCACAGTTGTGCATATTATTATATTTTTCAGTACTGTTAAAACCAAACAAAAGAAGCCTTCATCTGAATTAGAGAAACTAAAAACTATCATAAGAAGCCAACAATCCTAAACAGGAAAAAGTCATATCAAACAATGTTAAAAATAATTTATTATACAGCCGTTAGCTTACCATTTTTGTCCTGCATGGGAATTCATCTGAACTAACTGGAATGATGATTAAGACCTTTATATAACTTTCAAAGGTTTATTTTATTTTTTGGAGAATATTGTTGCATTTTTGTACTGCTTATACATAACATACACACATACTTAAATCTCCAATATAGCTATAGTCTTTGTTAATTAATTGTCCAATTTTACTTTCTAATATTAAGAAGTTATTCACAAATTGTTTGAATAAACATTTCTTCTCATGTGACTTGAAAGAAATCATGTGATCTGTGGAGTCTCTTTAACAATGCCTGCACCAACACACCTGAAAAGCTGACCATAACAAATATAAAATTAAACTTTGCCAACCTACTAAAGAGCATATTTTTGCTCCCATTAAGGAATATGTTTTCTGTCTCTTTGACACACACGAGAAGTGCTTACAAAAACTTAAAAAAATCAGCATGCACTATAAGAGATCAATTACTCACAATTTCAGATCAGACTCAGGCTTGTGAACAATATGTAACATCTGTAAAATTTGTTTTTGCTGAAAGGGGCAGAGGCAGCCTGTACTCCACACTTTACTCTATTATTTTCACTTAGATATTACTGTACCTTAGAGACTGAATGATCACTAACAGGCAGTGTAAGACCTGTCTCATGCTTTCTCTTAAAATGTGTTATCCGTTGCTTCCAACTAACTATAAGCACCTGTTTTTGCTGTAATATTGCACTTTTAATTTGTATTTGCATTCCACTGTCTCTTTGAATTGTCTGAGATATTTTTTGTCACATTTTACTGTACACTGTACTAGTTCAGCTGCAGCACTGTCCACTTCCAAGTTTGTTATTTCTGGGTCTGTTTTGTAACTTCTGAGCGTCAACTTCAAGCCACCTTTGTTGGGGAAGGCCTTTCTGCACATTTGTGTGAGGAGAGTGCTGTCTGAGTGCCATCTAATTGAGGGTGATTGGACTAGAGCTTAGAGAGAGCATTCTTATTGGCTAGTTTGAGTTAAAAGGGAATTTTGTTGTTTTATTTAAGCCCCTCGTTTGCACTAGTTTGTGTGTAGTGCTGTATTGTGCACTACCGCGTAGCAGTGGTTACTGCTGGTGGTTATAGATGCAAACGTTTTGTTTGTTAAATTTTCCCTTAGCACTTTGCTTGTGGTCCTACAGAGGTTTTCTGCTGCCCTGCTCTACTGTCAGGTGGATTGCTAAGCCTAGCCTCAGAGGTACCAACACACCTTTCACCCACTAGCCCCTCCTAATTCTGACCTCTTTTCCTGATCATATAAATTTACCTACCCTATGGCTGGACAATTTCCCACAGTTTCTCCAGCCAGCTTGGTAAACATGGGTATACTGAGGCAGTGTAACAACTGCCTCAGTTTCACTGACAACCCTCTATTCCTAGTCCACACAAACACAATGTGTGAGAGATGCAACTATATTAAGAACCTTGAAACCATAATCTCTCTCACACACACCAGTCGGTACAAATGACAATGAGCAGATTGCAAGCATGCACACCTCACCTCCTACTCCACCCAGACCCACATCACACATACCTACATATGCGGAGGTCCTCACCAGAAACATACCTAAAAACCAGAGACCTCTCAAACACAAACAGAAAATCTCTACAAATAATACTGCCTCTGCAGAACACATTACACATAATAGTTCACGCACTAGTGTCTCACCAGTCAAACCCTTAAGGCAAATCACAAAATTAAACATATTAGTCATAGGTGATTCCACCGTGAGACACACTGATGTCCCTCTCACCAGGCTGGATATGGAAAAGTTCACAGTCAGCTGTCTGTCAGGTGCTGGGATACACCATATCACACATGCACTCAAACTCTCAACAGCAGGTACAGTTATGAATCCCTCATAGTCCCGTTGATATGAACGACTTGAGATGTACCTCTTTGGACTATATGAAGAGAGACATGACTGAGCTCTCAGCCTATGTGTCTCAGGCAGGCATGTCCCTAGCCTTAAGCAGCATTTTACCTTCACCTAGGATGATGCTTCAATATGAACAGAAAATGATTGACTTCAATAATTGGCTTAACTTCTGGTGTCATTCAAAGGGGATCCACTATCTGTCAGCCTGGGATGACATGATTGACAGATCTCAATGCTTTGCCAGAGATGGTCTTCATTTGTCATCCCTGACAATTTGGCTACTGGCTAAGGTTCTTGCCACTCCCATAGTCCCTTTTTAAGGCAGTGTCTAAAAGCCAACATAAAAACTCCATTTAAAAATAACCTCAAGGTTATACTGCTAAATCCTGTGAGTCTCAACAAGAAACTGCACTCACTGAAAGCTGTCCTCACCTTGGAAGATGCAGACACTTGTGCAGTCACGGAGACCTGGTTCAAGGCTGTGGAGAGCACCCCAGCTATACCAAGTTACACCCTCTTTCATATGTTCAGACCTCAAACTGAAGGCATGAAAACTAAAGGAGGCAGTGTATCAATATTCATTAAAGGCAAATACACCTCCAGATTGGTTAAACAGAACGATTCCCTGGACAGACTTCAGGTATAATTAACTGTTGGTAGGACACCTATTCAAGTCATTACCTGCTACAGGACTCCCTCCATGAATCAAGACACCCACTCTGCCTATTTGGATCTAAGTGAGTCTATCAAGATACTTCCAAACACCATGGTTTTGGGAAGCTTTAACTACTCATCCACTGACTGGGTAAATTACTCATACTCAAACTCACTTGCCAAAAGGTTCCTCAACTTTGTTAACTTCAATGCCTTGGACCACCTGGTTGACACCCCCACAAGGGGTGCCAACATCCTGGATCTGGTGCTTACCAATATGGGGGACCACTGTAGCACTCCCACTGTGAGGTTCTCCCTGGTGAGATATGACCACAAATCATTCTCATTTGAAGTAAGTATCACACCTGACCCTCCCTCAGCAGCAACTAAACTAAAAAACTTTTCCAAAGCAGATTACAACCTCTTACAGGATGATATAAATAGCTTCACTGCACCTCCTTCCTCGGATGGAACTGGCAACTATGTCGAGCTATACACCAGTGCTTTATACAAATACCTGTATAACTGCATTGATTCGACCATACCTGATAGGACTAAAACAGGCTCCTTAAGTAAGAGCAAACCTGGTGGACAACTGCCATTAGCAGGCTTGACAATAAGAGGAAGCAACTGCTGTCTAAGAGTAAGAGGGACTGAGCCCTCCTAAACTGGAAACACTTCCTTCTCAGCTTAAACAAGCAAATAAGACTTCTCGAAGTCCTCCAAAGCAAACTACAAGTCTAAATTAGCTTCCTCAACAAAGGACAACCACAACACATTCTATAGTTACACCCGTAACCTAAAAGGAAAGGCCCAGATTTGTGCCGAACTGGTAGTTAATGATGCCACAAATACTGAGCCTGTGGACATAGCTAACCTGTTGGCCGACAGGTTCTGTGAAAACTTCACTCCCCTGTCCCCGCCACATGTACTCCATGACATCATTACCACCTCTCCCCTACCTTGTATCTCTAAAAAGCAGGTCATAAATGCCTTCTCTAAGGCCAAAAACACAGCATCTATGGGACCTGATAACATCCCATGTTGCATCCTACATTAGCTCCAACATGAATTAGCAACATCACTGGTTACTTTTTTCAGTCATAGTCTAAGCACCGGCTTCGTACCAGCTACTGTTATTCCCTTGCACAAAGGTGCTACTTACAGACTCAGTGATGAGAAACCTGGGCACACAGGTTGACAGCAAACTTACCTTTGACCACCATGTCTCCACAGTGGTAAGAGGGGCATTCTATATTGCTCATCTGGGTCTATATCATGTTGTCAAACTTTTAAAAGTTCAAGCAACATATGATCGACACCATATGTTTGTACTTTAAAAGTTCGTTAACGTAATAAAAAAAATAAAAACACAAAAAATTTATCTGCACCAGAGGAAAGGGAAAGCTTTCCTTACAGAGATCTGCATTGCGACATTCAAAGTTTTACAAGTTCGAACATATGGTTTCGACCATATGACGTTCGAACTTGTAAATGTTCGACAACATGAGTGGGACCATGCTCATCTCATAAGTAAGGGCATTGCCTCCAGAAAAAGATATGATCTCCCTTACTATTCCCTCATCAGGCCAATAATTCAGTACCATGCCCCTTTTGGCATATACTTTTCCAAGCACCTGCAGCAATTGGAGAAACCACAAAGGTTCCTCATAAGGAAACTTCAAGGTCTTCAGCATCTGTCCTGTGGGGATCATCTGAAATCACTGTCACTTTATTTTGTTTCATACAGACTACTCAGAGGTGATCTCTGCCTTCATACAAGGCAGTCTCTAACCATGCCTTATTGGAAATACTGCATATCCATAAGTCAAATGGTACATCAATTATTCACTTTAAAGACCTTAACCTGGTCTGTGACATTAATAAAACCTGCTGGAGGGACAGATTTGTCTCCCAGTGGTTACCATACCTTTGGAACAGACTCCCACTTCATGTCGAACAGAGCACCTTATTGTCCCTCTTCAAATGCAATCTGGACGATTGGATGGGTGACCGTAAATTCATCCCGAGGGTTCCACCTGTGTCCCTCTTGGACAGGGGCAATAGGTGCTGATCATGGAAATAAGGATAAGAACTTGGCTAGGCTTGTAAGGGCCCTAGGGGCATTAACCTAGTAACTTCCTATAATCCTATGATCTTATGATAACAGACCGTATATTAAGATGACTCATATGAGAAAAAGCACGTAGCTTATATGTATGTTTTAAAACAAAATTGTCATCAGCAGATGAATACTTAAGATCATATGCCCAAGCAGCTTTGAAAGATCTGAGTAGCTGACTGTAATCCGAATGACACATTCTTCATATCCTTTGCAGATGACATCCCCACTGCATTTACATTATCGACACACTAAGAATTTCAGTTAGTTGTTATACACAGACCACCTCAAAGAGCTGTACTTCATGTGTGTTGTACCATGTGTGACATCTACATATATGAACATACAAATATTTATTTGATGTAATATAGAAGCAGCAGTTAACATTACTTACACACTGCTCTGGATTTTCTAGCTTGGTTCTCTGATGGAGTGCATTGTGTGTAAAGTCTCTATGTACTACTGTGTTCCCTTGGGTTTTTGTTTGTTCTCAATTTTTCTCCCACATCTCAAAGATATCTAGTAGGAGAATCGATACCCCTCTATAAGTGTCTATAAATATATTACCATGTGTAAATCAGTATATATGCATCTTGCAATGGGCTGGCATCTTGTCTGGGTAGTTACATTGCCTTGAACCCAGTGAATGACAGGGCAGGCTCTGGATCTCCAACATTAAGTATGCAATTATATTTTTATGGAAGTTTTCCATACAGTTGGTGGAAACATGTTTTGCTGAGATAAGAATGAGATGTGGAGCTGCACTGACTCATTTTTCATTAAAACATGTCTGTATATGTAAGATTAAGATCTTTGAACAGTGGTTCTAAGGAAATTTTTCTATATCCTCACTGTTGTGTGATCTTGGAGTTAGTACATTTGGAGACACGGAGGGTATGGCAGGGTGCATTGTGGCTTGCCTCCCTGCAGAATCATTATTTTTCAGTAACTTTTAGTTTTTATTGGATCAGGTAGGATAGTCAGGTTAGGAAATTTCTCCTTACCCCCAATCCCACTGTTGTGCAGTATCAGAGTTAATAGACTTTGAGGTGTAGTGGTGCTGGAAAGATCATGCTCCCTGAAAAAAAACATTATTTTAAGTGCTTATTTGTTGATTTTTAGATTTCAAATTCTCTGTTTTGGCTGTTAGCTGGGCTGTCTTCTATTTAGGATCTTCATGTTTTTTTCTTTATTAGTATGAGTTTTCTGACCGGTGCTCTCGCTTCCTTTCACATCCCCCAAAGACATGCAATAGGATAAACAGGTTCTTAAGTTCAGTTTGAGGCTGAGGTGCATTCAGGACACTGTGTGTGTGCATGGCCTGTCTGTTAACATGTTTATTTTACTTAGAGCTCTG
Organism: Protopterus annectens; assembly: GCF_019279795.1. Taxonomy (NCBI): domain Eukaryota; kingdom Metazoa; phylum Chordata; order Ceratodontiformes; family Protopteridae; genus Protopterus; species Protopterus annectens. Next base: position 1,355,152,401 of record NC_056729.1, on the reverse strand, counting down.
TTTTCCTCAACACACTCCAAAGACATGCCCTAGATTAATTGATGGTCCTCCAAACTGCCACAGACATAAATAACATATGTGATCAAATGTTTGTGTGTGTTTGTGAATAAAGTATCTTACTGAAAGTTACTGCCCTCCATTAAAAACATTACTGCACAGTAGAGAACCAACCCAGTAACTCAGGTTAAGTGAAAAACTCTGGATAGTAAGACCTAATTCCAATTTACCACCATACAATGTGCCTATTTTAAAACTCAAGCGGCATTCTGGAACTCACTTTCTGAAACCTTAAAGGCTTTAAACATCATTACTGAAAAAAGGTTTTGTAAATGTAGGCGGGATCATAGGTAAATTTTCACAATTATGCCTGACTAATTTTTCCTCCACATTCATTTACCCCCTCAATCATACTGTAGTTACTCTAGCTAGTCTAACCAGATGCCGTTTTGCTGTACAGTGTGATTCTAACTTGCTGGGCGTTAGTTAATTCTTTCTTTAAATTCTAGGTTTTCTAATAAGATAACACCTCTCTCTGTTTATCTATATCTATATATATATGTATATGGATAGACTGCACACAGTCGAATTGCTGAGTTTTTAGTGTGTGTTGTGCATTTATAATGAAGTGCCTTCCTTTGTAAAGTACTGCCATTGCTGTATACTGCTCATT